>NW_009188526.1:0-1938 GCF_000690835.1 Fulmarus glacialis
GAGGTGGCCTGGACACGTTAAACCCTGTTCTCGGGGACAAAAATTCAGCCGGTCCCATCGCCCCGGGGAGGGGGCTGCGGTTAGGCTTTATGCCCATTCAGGGTCGCTCAAACATTTACCTCTTGCTGTCTCGGACAGTGGAGGCTGTAATTCTGTCCCATTCTTGCTAAAGTTATCTTCGGTCATCTACCAGAAGAAGATATTCTGTGCAAGGAAATGAGCAGAAGCAACAAATATGGAACCGTCAGTGATGGGAGCAGGCTCATCGGCTTTTACTTCTGTTACCCTGATGCAGGGCACGTGTTTTCCGGTGTGTTAGTGGCAGCATCGTTTGCCGGTGTGCTAATTCTTAACAGAATAGATTTAAAAATAGATCAACGTCTGTTAAACAAAAGCGGAAAGCCAAAAGAGGAAAAAAGTCGTTAGCTACGTAAGCCTAAGCTGAATGTACCGGCCAGATATCCTGTGCTCAGCCTGCGTGTGCGAGAGAGCCGGGAAAGGGAGAAATGCGTGACTCACGCTGAGCACAAAGCATGAGCCGAATCAAAGGCTGCAGATAGTGGAGGGGTTGTTCTCGCCAGCGTTTGGCATTCAGGGCTGTGCAGAGGATCATTGCTGCTTCACTTGGTTGCTGTATGTGGGATGAAAAGGGCGCAGAGCCTTTGCATCGCAGCGCTGCTGCTGCCAAGTTTTTCTGATTCATTTAAGGGAGCGAGGGATGGCATGTAGGAAAGCTGTTTAGTTAGTCGGTGTTTGTGTTTAATTTCAGCCTGAGGAAGACAAGCGTAACGATTATAATGCACGCGCACAAAGTGCCTATTACTGTGGTGCCAGACTGTCCTGTCTGTACATTTTTCTTTAGAGAGGATAAAATCTCCATTTTCACTTTGTAACATCCCCTCCACGTACGCTGGCCGGACCAGAAGCAGGTTTGCACTCCGTGCACAGCCGTACAACTGCTGTTTTCAGGGATCCAGCGTGCCTTTTATTGGATCTGTGTTTGGGATGGATCCTGGAGTCACTGAGCATGCCTTGCTGCTGGCAGTGTCCGTTTTCGTGCTGGGACCCAAATGTCCCCACCTGCAGGGCGCAGTGCCAGAGGTGAAACGGGAGAGCTGGGGGTCACCTTTTCGGGATGCTGCTGAAAGGCATCTGCTGGGATGCCAGTGAGAAGAGCTGGTCCGAGGGGGGTCAGCGTGCGCGGCGGCCTGGCTGCCAGACTGCCTTCTCCTGGGGCGTTCAGCGCGGTTGGGGCCCAAAAGGAGGGTTAGGGCAGCGAGAGGGCTGGCGAGGCGGCTGGGCTGGGGAGGCCCTGGCTGTTTCTGCAGGCTGGTTTCTCTGGCAGGAGACGTGAGCAGAGGGAGCGCGTGCTGAGCCGGTGCGGCGGCTCTCCAACGTGACTGCACGGGGGTGGCGGGGAGCTGTGCTCGCTTCGGGATGTAAATGCATGCAGAGGCTGTGGAGGAACAGGGAGAGCCGCACGCAGCTCGCCGGGGTTGGGAAGGGCTCCCTGGGGAATAAGCAGTGCTGCGCCGAGGTTATCACGATGCTCGTACCCAGCAGAGCCGGGCAGCTGGGGGGGCCGGGGTGCAGACCTTGGCTCTTCCCGAGCACCCCGAGGCCCTTCGGGTCCCTGGTTTCTGCATCCTGTGTAATTGTTCCCGCAGGAACACGCTCCGGTTGTTTGGCAGCTGATGGGAGGCTGCGTTGGAGGCAGAGGAAATGCACGGGGAGGAAGCGCAGCCGCCTGGCTGGGGCCGGGGGGCCTGGGGCCAGGCTGTGCCCCCCAGCCCTTGCTGGGCAGGAGGACCCATGTGGGGTGGGTTTGCCTGGGATGCCACCACCTTTGGGACTGCTTGTAAAGGGGTTTTTGCCCCACTCTCATCAGCAGGCAGGAGGGGCAGGGGCTGGGTCTCCCCCCCTCCGGGAAGCAGTGCA
>NW_009188526.1:1963-4348 GCF_000690835.1 Fulmarus glacialis
CCGGCAGCTCCCGTGGTCCCGGCAGGTGCCTGTGGCAAGGGCTCTGCCCCACAAACCTTCGCACTCTTCATCCTGGCAGCGCTCTCCGGAGAATTAATTGACCTCGTATCTTTGCCTGCCTTTGTCCTTTGTTTGGAGCGATCTCGGTGCCAACAAGAGCCCGTCCCGGGGCGGCCTCAGCCGCCGAGGCTGTGGTCCCCTGGGGAGGTGAATAGCTCAGCCCAGAGAGGGCTTGAAAATCGGGAGTCTGGGGAGTTGCGTGAGCATTTGGGGAGGGCAGGGATGGGGTTCTTGCGGCGGAGGTGGGCAGGCTCCTTGCCACCCTTTCAGCTCTCATTCCTTCTTCTCGGTTCCCTTGGGCTGTTGCGCAGACGCAGTGCTGAGCGTGGCTGTTCACCCACACAAGTCATTAATACCTGTCTTGTATCCAGAGAAGGGGAAAAAAAACCCCAGAGTTTGCAGGAGGGACGGTCCTGCTTCAGAAGATTGCCAAAATCGCTGGCGAGCTCCTGAGCAGTCCTTCACCCGCGGCTTCTGTCTCCCAGTGTATTCCAGTTCCTCAGCCTCTCGGACTAGCTGGGTGGGCAGGCTGTGCTGCAGGCAGGGGGGAGCAGAGCAGCTGAGCTGTCTTGGGTGCAGAAAACGAGTGAATCACAAAATTGGAAGGCCTGGGCGGGTGGTTCTTGTAATTTTTGTGAAGAAATGGTTGTTCTGAGTGATGGTCACATGCACCATCCCTTCTTCTCTCCACGCCCTGCAGACATCCATAGCAAGGAGGAGAGGTGGTTTGCCTGCTGACTGCTTGTTACTCAAGACGTAATTGTTCATTGCTTGGGTTAGAAACCAGGATGGGCTCATGTCTGTGAGAATGGCAGCTGCAAAACCTTCCGGTGGGAATGTAAAATGCATTTAAAAGGTGCCTTTTGCCCTGACTTTGAAGTCTGTTCTTCTATTCAGGGCTGTCTCACCGAGGTTTAAAACATCTGAGCAACACAGCAAGTGTAACGAAGTTTTCTTTGGGGTCTGTTAAGGAGGTTTTCCTGGTTCCTTTCCTAGTGATGGAAAGGCCTGGCAGGCCCTGCCTCGGAGTATTTTCTGGCTGCACTCCAAGTACGTTTCCACTGGATTTGTGTTTACTGATGTGTTTTCTGGGGCAGCAAGACAACGTCTATTTGGAGGGAGCTTTTCTGCAGTCGGAGGGAGCTTTTTTGCAGTCTCAGGGAGCACACAGCCCCTCATGATTCATTTCCATGGCTTTTAGCATCCTGGAGATCAATTATGCAAACCACGAGCCATCAGCTGAGTCAGGGTTGTTGGCTCGGTGTCCTGGATTAGCCCAGGGACCAGATATTTGCCTGATTCACTTTTCTTCTTCTGCCAGCCTGTGACTCGCTCGGTCACCAAGAAACGTGAGCTGGTTGCAAACGCCCCGCGATAGCAACAGCCTTTCCAGGGAGACGCGCTCGGGGCTGCGGCTGCGTGTGGGTCTGCGGGAGCTTGCCGTTGGCATCCCTTGGCCAAACCTTCTCCCTGCAAAACAAGGGCATGCTCAACGTGACTCCCCTCCATGGCTGTCACCCATGTGCCAGGGCAGGGTTGCAGGAGTGGAGGGGGACAGGCAGGTTTCCCCGGCACAAGCTCTGCATCAGCCATGACGCTGTTCCCAGCCAGGTTTTCAAACCAGTTCAGTCCTTGGGCGAGCACTGGTTTTGTTCTGCCCTTGGAGGACCTGACTGGGCTGCGTCTCCCCAGAAAGGTGCCAGTGAGAGCTGCGGGTCCTGCGCGCTCCCTGATGGGTGCTGAGCACCCCAGCATCCCCTTCTGCCTTATTCTGGGAGTCTGTGCAATTGTCCCTGGTTGAGATGCGAGAGAAGAGGTGCAGATGAGCTGGGCAGAGGTGACACCGGGTGTTTTCCTCTTGTGCCTTTGCATGCCTGTGCCGAGGTCCTGGCTCTAGGTGCTTGGTGGGTGTAGCTTTCAGGATGCCTCGGTAGATAAGGAGCTTCCCCATCCCTTGACAGCAAAGAAAAGATTAAACAGTAAAAGGATTTAGGGGAAGGGATTGGAGTAATAGCGATTAAGTCATGGATCAGGATTCATGATTAAGAAACTCTGACAGCAGCGTGGTGAGCCTGGTATAAATGCACAGGCAGGATTTCTGCAGGCAGAGGTGCAGGCAGCGTGTGACCGGGTTCCGGCGGGCAGGACAGAAACTACGGGCAGGCACTGAGCAGAGCAGCTCCCAGCGCCTGCGCCCCGCTCCCGGCAGGCCCTTTCCTCCGGCCTCGCCGCTCTTTGGGGGTCTCATTGCTCTGCTGTGCCCCGCTTCCCTCCCGCCCCATCGCAGATGCACGCAGGGTTTTTGCTCTCCCGGCGCTGTGGCCC
>NW_009188527.1:0-311 GCF_000690835.1 Fulmarus glacialis
AGTGCTGAAGACGCTGACGGAGTCCATCAGCACGGACACCATCTATGCCATGTCAGCCCTCATGCTCCTCGGCCACCTTATCTTCTTCGACTACGGCGCCAACGCCGCCATCGTCTCCAGCACGCTGTCCCTCAACATGGCCATCTTTGCCTCGGTGTGCCTGGCCTCCCGCTTGCCTCGCTCCCTCCACGCCTTCGTCATGGTCACCTTCGCCATGCAGATCTTTGCCCTCTGGCCCATGCTGCAGAAGAAGCTGAAAGCCCGGACGCCCCAATGCTACGTGGGGGTGACGGTGCTCTTCGCGCTGGCGG
>NW_009188527.1:355-1306 GCF_000690835.1 Fulmarus glacialis
TCGCTGCTGCTTGCCATCCCCTGCCTCTGCCCTTACTGCCTCATCCGCCTTCAGCTGCTCAAGGACAACATCCACGGACCATGGGATGAGGCTGAAATCAAGGAGGACCTCTCCAGGTTCCTCATGTAGGCCTGGCCTGGGGGGACCCTCTGCTGTGAGCAGCACAAGGCCGGGGGACAGCCCTGGGGGCAGGACATCAGCCCAATAAAGCCCCTCGCATAGCAGCGAGGACCACATTTGTGTGTGTTACCCTCAGCATCTGTTTCCAGACCCAACCTGCTTGGTTTTGGAGAAGGAAGGAGCTGAACGCCACAGAGCGGCCAGCCCATGCAGCAGCTTGGGGCGCAGGCGAGCGGGGCGGCGTGTGCTCCGGCCACGCAGACCCATACCTGCGCTTGGGGGGGATGCAGGGGGGAGTGTGCATCCCCTGAGCAGAAACGCCACATGGAAACGCACATCTGGCTCAGATGTGCCCCTCGGCATGCCCACGGAGGTCCTCAGCCCCAGCGACCTCAGTGTGTGCCATGGGGACTGACGACGCTTCCCCAGGAGGGCTGGAGGGGAAGGGGGCCGGGTGAGGGTTGCTGCGGGCAGGGCGGCAATACATGGGGTGGTGGGTGCTGCCGGACCCACAGGACTGAGCACGAAGGTACCTGGGAAGGGTGCGGTGCAGAGCCCTGATCACCTGCACCCCACCGGTCACTGATGCCAGAATAGCCTCACGACGCTGCCAGGCACCACGTTACCCTAAATCCTTTAAGAGATGGGGGGGTGAGGCAGCAAGACGCCTTCCTCCCCTCTCTCACCCCCTCCCAGAGGTGGATCTGGCCTCGCCACAGGGCCAGACCCCGAGCCAGAGGGATGGAGCTCAGCACAGACCCCTGTGGGCGCACTCACCGGAGCACAGCGAGGTCCTGTCTGGCAGCCATCTGTCCAGTGGCTGTCTGTCCG
>NW_009188527.1:1577-3539 GCF_000690835.1 Fulmarus glacialis
ACACACACCGCAACAGAGGGCGCTCCCAGCAAACGAGTCACGCGGGAGGCCAGGCCAGGATGAGCTGGCCCTGTGCCGGGAGGGCTTCTCCGATGCTTTCCCTTTCCCTGCTCCCATCTGGACCATCCCTCGGCAGTCTGCCCCTGCTCCGGCCACCCCGGGGAGCAGAGAAAAAAACCCGCCGGAGCCGGCACCGCGGGAGGGAGGGGATGCACATGGCAGCCCAGCAGGCTCGCAGAGATGCATTTGGTATTACCTGGGGTTTTATGAAACTTTCCTCATTTGGAAACCCAACACTGCAGAAGTGCAACTTTCTGCTTGATTTACCCCATCCCGTTGAGCACTGGCGTCTCACCCCAGTGAGCGGGCGCTTGCCGCCCGCTCCTTGGGCTTTCTCGGAAATGAGCAACCCCGGGCGGAGTCCCCAGCACCTCCAGTGTTTTGTTACGGCTCTTGCCAAGTGTCAAATGTTGCTGTTGTCGTCATGGTGACGACTAGATCTCATTTTGGTTTTAATCAAAGACCTGCGGAAGTTTAGAGCCCGTGCTCCAGTCTCGCAGGGAGCACAGAGTAGCCAGATGCTCACAGTCAAGATGACTGTGTTCTTCGGAAAGAAGGCTGTTCTTTCACAGGGAGGTTTCCCAGAAAGCTGCTCAGCGAGCGGGATGCCCCATCTCGCGCTGGGCTAATGCTGTTGTGACGCTGCCCTCCAAAGCTGATTCAGAGAGTCCGTCAGTAGGGCAAGGCTTGAGTGTAAATCAAAAGTAAATCACATCTGGCCAGCCTGGCGCCTGTTGTTAATGTCTATCACGGTAGAGGTTACAAGAAAGCAGAGTTTCTGCTGCACCCATTTCCCTAAGGAGAAATATTTCCCAAAAAATATCCTTCCCAAATTCAGACTCTCAACACCAGCTCTGGGTTAGGAACAGTGCAGACATCGACTACCCAGACATTGTTCCAGGTGGCACGAACTGCCACCTTCACCTCAGCCACGGCTGGAACCCAGTGGATCACCTACGCAAATCCCTGGGCTTTGATGGATTCAGCAGGCCCTGTCCGCCCAGCTCCAGGCAGGATGCAGGATGTGTCCCGTCCAGCCTGCCGCAGGCAGTTCATCCCTGCCTGCAGCCCCAGGCCTCTGCTCCACCCAGCTCCGTCCCTTCACCTCCTCCTTAGCCACAGTCCTTGCCCAGAGATCCCCTGGGGAGAGGCTTAGCCCTCCCCTTAGCTTGCCCACACAGATACCCTGCTCTCCCGAACCTGGGAGTCTAAAAAGATAAAGACCCATCCACCACCTGGATGCACAAAGGGACTTTCAACGAGGGAAGAAAGCAAGGGAGAGCCAGGGAGAGGAAGAGACACAAAGGCCAGGCAGAGTTTCCCTGGGACTTCTCTGACCTTCTCCTGAGGACACATGCTCTGCAATGCTGCTGAAGTTATTTAAGATGCCGAATAAATGGCCATTGCGAGTAGGTCTTTATGCTCGAGGTCAGAATATGCTCTACAGAACAAAACTTTGCCGTAACTCTACGACCAGTTCAACCCTTTGAGCATTCCCTACCTGAGCGTACTGGTCTGCGGCTTCTCTGTTGAAGCACGTGCCGAGACCAAAGAAATAGGTCCTTCTCAGTTTGCATGCAACCAAACCATCACCAACCAACTCTAAAGAGTTAAATGTTACTTTGCATTACAAGGAAGTGCAGTTTCTTTCTCTTAAGTTTCCAAATCCACTGAGATGGGGTGCTTCAATGGGACATTTTCTTTTGATTTGAAGCTGGCCAAATGCGAGTAATTGTAAACTGGCTGGGGATAAGCCTTGCTCCTGGGGGAGCCACTGACACGTGCCATCTGGAATCTCCATCTACAGCCTCTGCTGCAGGGAAAGGCAAGCGTCAGCCACCCACACCGTGCTGTCAGGGGCCCACGTCCCTCCCCACGTGGGAGACTGGATCTGGGAAGCCT
>NW_009188527.1:3567-25722 GCF_000690835.1 Fulmarus glacialis
GATCTTTCTATCTCTTCAATGGCCACAGTAATCACTAAGCTTTTCTCAGCTTTGTGATGTGAGAGGCAACAGCAACAATGTGAATGATCAGGAAACCAAAATAGGATTTTGGTCCTAACCCATCCATTGAAAAGCAGCCTAGGACGCATAATGCCACCCTTATCCTCTTCCACCTAGCCACAGAGCGTATACCATTGCAGGGTGGAAACAGCACAGACAAGGGTAACAGCTTCTTCAAAAAGTCATCCCGTGAGTTGATGCTAAAGAACATGCCAAGGTTTCCCAGCACACCAATACCTTTGTCTTTGTACTTAAGAGATTTTAGGAATAGCTACCAGAAAACCATGAAGTTCAGAGTCCTATTTCCAACAATATTTTTTATCAAATACTTCAGAAGAAGGTAAAGATTTCTGTGAAAAGTTTAACACTATAAAATGCCCCAAGAAAGAATTTTGTGCCTTACAGCCTAATGCATCAAGTTGGCTGGCAGCTAGGAGGACAGCAGCAGCTCCAGTGCTGTAGGTAAGGCCATACAACTAAAGTATCAGCCACCTTTTATTTGTTGTTGGTTCATCTGTTGGTACCATGCCGTATCCCAGAGGGAACACAGTGAGAGCTTCCCCCGGCGTGGAACAGATTTTTGAACAACCTGGAAAAAAAGCAGCTTGTGAAATCCAGGCTGTTCCCATTCCCTCTTACCTGAGAGGTGAAGCACGGCTAGAACCTCCTCAAGAGCTCGCTGGGTACAAACGCTGTCGCTTCTGTAGTAGTCCTGAAAATACACAATTCCTGAACTCTGCTGAGGTTTTTTTGCCTCAGTGCCTGACAGCGATGAGTTCCACAGAGGGAAGATATGGCCAGCCTGAGGTTCCCTCCTCATCCCCTACTCTTGGGACAGTTGTCTTCATGGGACTGTTAGGAGCCTCCATTTCTCCCTTTTCCCAGGGTGCTGGGAAGCACTTGCCCATCACTGTACTCTTTCCAGCTCCAGCAATTCCTAATTTAGCACATGCAGTTCAAAGGTCTAGCAGTAATGATTATTTATCTCTCTCTCTCCTAAGAATTACTAAGTACTTTCCTCCCCCCACCCCCTTTTGCTAATACCATTGCTGTTTCTTCTATTGTAGTCTACCAAAAGACAAAATCTAAGTGAGAAGAAAGAAAAATCTGTGGAAGCCTACAGAGCCCTCTGGGCTTGCACCCCCTTGTAATTTGAGCAAACTCAGTGTCCGGCATTTACCAGCATCTGCAGGTGGATCAGCAGCTTACACGAGAGCAGGGACCTAACTCAGCTGAAACAGGAGGAATTGCCCAAATTCAGCAAAGCTGTGTCAGACCTGGCTTGAAACCGAGCACAGCCCATGTGTTGTCAGGCCCCTTCTACACACACACGATACTGATCTCCCCCCCGCCCCGCCAAGCAGCACCACTGCAGCTCCCTCTCCCCAACAACTTCCTACTACAAAGAAATGTCTTGTTTGTGCCCCTTAAACAACGTGCTGGAGTCCCGATGCTGTGTTGTACCTCCAGTTCAAATCTGTGCAGTTCCCTCTGATTTATCTGCAATGGTTTGTGAGACACCCCTTCTTTGTTTTCATATGAGAAAAAAGTCAATAAAACCCATCAATTTTCCCTTTTTTAGACTTACTCTGGCACCCAAAACAAGCACATCTTCTAAACATTAAATCCCAGATTTTATCTTTCCCATAGGGAGAGACACATTTGGAATCCCAGAGGTAGCTACTTACAGCTATTTGAGCTCTGATGCTGCAATGAGGTCGGCCCACAAGGAATTCAGAGGTTTAGCTTGAAAAAAAATGGTCAGCGCAGCTGTGATTTATTTATAATTGTGCAGATTCATCAGTGGAGAGACTTCTCCTTTGACTTTCCACTCTGCACACAGTCAGGTGTTGCTGCTGGTGCGTTAGACATCTTTTAGGACTCTTCTTGTTAAAGAAGTTCCCACTAATGATAAGCCAAAGCCATTTATACGGAGCAATCCTGGTGGTTAATGAATCCAGAAGCACTGGTGGAATCCCAGCAGAATGTCCCTCCCTCCACCACCTTGGAGGGTGGGAGTCTCCATAGAGCCCAGGCAATTGCTTCCATGGGATGTTAATGGCTCCATTTGAGAAAGAGTGGGTAGGCTCTTCAAGAGAAAACCAGCACACATTCATTTTGTAGTCAGAATTTTTATTTTCTTTATATCCAGGCTTATCATTGACATCTGAAAATAAAATCTTTCATTTACAAATAGACCGCAAATTAAAGATAATTTTGGAAAAAAAGAAAAAAAGATAGATTGCATGTAACAAAAAAGAAATGCATGTGTTAGGACGATCTTCCTGGAACAGCTGGCGGAGGTCGCCTAGGAAAAAGACAAAAAATAACCCAAAATTCACGGGGAGGGGGGGAGAAGAGATTTAAAACAAAAGGTCAAGATACAATAAAATGACTCATATACAAAATTATCTTAATAAAATGGGTTAAGAAAAAAAGGCACAAAACATGCACATTAAGGAAAAGAGCAAGAGGAAGATTAGAATCAGCTGGCTATCAGCACAGCCTCGGCTTTCATCCTCACCGCTTCCCATCTGACTTGCTGGCGCCAGAGAACTAGGACAATCACATCACAAGTGTGGAGGTCGCTGGTCACAGGCTTTCTGATTTTCTTGCAGAAAATAATATCCTCTGGAAGAGCTTTTCCCCAGCCAACCTTAAAATTTGCATCACTATCTGCTTCAAACACTGTGCTTGGAGTAGACCTTTTTTAAGTGAGATTCTGATGAAATTGGGAATGATCAAACAAGATGGCCTATGGGCTGGATTGGGGTATCTGGAGGGGACGTTGCTGGGAAAGGTTAAAAAAGTGGGTCATGGCAGTGCAATGGATCTACGGCCAACCCTAGCAGCAGGAGAGACCCTTGGCAGTTGACGGCCCAGTGCAGCGGTTAGAGGAGAGCGGGTTGCTGCTCCTGTTACCCAGCATAGAGCACTGACATGTCACCAACCAACATGCCGGGAACCAAACTCATACAGGGGTACGTATGAGTTCATAACGTGCGTAACACACACCAGCCCGATGGGACATGTGTGACACTGCTGTGCACTGAGGGGGAGTGCACAGACTGCCTCCGGCATAGCCATTAAAGACTATTGAAAAAAAAATCTCCAAACATCACAGCAAGCAAGTGAACACAACGGTGACGTTGCTGCTTTGCTTATCCCACCTTTTGCACCCCCCTTTCCCAAAAGCTGTCTAAGGACCAGCGTAGTGACTGTTCTGCTCAGTGAGAAACGTCCTCTCGCGTAGGCAGCTGTTGGCTTGTTGTGCCACACAGACCACCTCCTCCAAGCACCAGTTCCAGTTACTTGGCTCATACTGATCTGAAGGGGCAACTGAGTACAAGACATCTGCACATTCGTACACAACCGCTTTAGGGGGAAATCCCTTCCAGACATAATGCATACACATGCACAGTTTTACTCCAGCTCCTGCTCTGGAGGGCTCAGTCTGGGCTTCTGCTCAGCTCTGAATCTCCCCCAAAACACGCTTTCCCTGACAATGAAATGAATACCAGGTATGGCTTGAAAAGCATTCATCCATTTCCCAGCAAAACATCTCTGCAGCACTCCAAGCCCCTTGCAGGGCAGCAGGCTGAATGCTTCCCATGGGTTACTTCTCCCCCTTCTCCCCTTTTAATGACATCTCCAGTGATGTCAATGCAACACGCATCTCCAATAAATCCTCACTGTGGCCCCAGCAGAGGCGGAGTGCAGCATGCTGAGATGGTGGTGTGAGAGACAGAAGACCACTCATGCACATCCAGAAAGTAATAATAAAAGCCCATCAAGAGTTACAGTTTATTTCAGGTTCAGAAATGCAGCATAACATTTTTACAGCAGGTGTATGCGATGCTCAGTAATGACCGTGCTGTGCTCAAAGGTCAACACCAGGAACCATTTACAGATTATGAAACCAAAGGCAGATGTTTTGGCTCATATGAAGTAGGGCATTAACATACAGAGCAAAATTCAGAAAGAAATAAAGCATTTGCTTCTTACAAAAAGAAGTCATCGTTTACACCATCCTGGAAAAGTAAAGAGACAGGCACTAAAGCAAACGGCTGGCAAGACGGGACAAATCATATATCAAGCAAGAGTGGAGGACTGTCTGGACGGGAGGAGCCATCGGTATCAGCTCGCCTGCAGACAAAGCAAGAGGAAAGACAGGCAGAGTAACATTCATTTACACGAGGGAGCTGTTCTGCTAGAGCCCAGGGAGGAGGCTCAATGCCACAGCGGGAGGAACTGTGCCGTAAGCACACCAAGAGGTTGGATGCCTCCCCGGTGTCACAGGTGCAAAACAGGTCTGCTTTGAATTCAGGAGGTTTGCACTATTTTAAGACAGAAAGACAGAACTAGCCAGTAACCTCAATATGCTGTATACACATTGTTTAGCGTAGCTGTCTGCGATAGAGAGTATAATATTTTCTATGTTATGCTTTAACACAAAATGCCATAACCTATAATGTTATCTCCTTTAATATAATAAATAATCTACTTTTATGAGGCTTACTCAGAAAGTGCAACAAGATCAGCAATAAAATAAACACACATTTAACTATGTACATAAGCCTTTTCATTGAACATACAATCTTTTTAATCCTAACACAAGATCCCTTGAGATTAAAGGCCGAGAGCTATTTACGGCATGCGCAAGCTCTTCAGCTGCTGGTCAGCCATGACGAGGTGAGGAGGAAGATGTTCTCTAGGCAGAGACCCAGGCTTAGCCTAAACGCAATAGTAGATGAGCACCCTCCTGAAACTTAGCTACATACATCACCCAGCTAATTACGCACCTCACATAAGATCAGAAACCCTGCTGTTGCTTAATGGGTGTCTCCACTACTCCCTGGCAATCTTCTGAGCTTTGCCAGAGAGAATCAAAGAAAAGGAGAGCAACCCGTGCTTCTCAGGTACAGGAGCTCAGGCTTAGCTCACCCTGTGTAAGGGCGTCTGCAGAGGGGACAGTGGCCACTCGGAGGTAGCCAGTCCCTCTAACAGATCCACGGGGTGCTCGTCCTGCTGTCCTTCAGACACGGAGCGAGTTGCTGCCAAGGCTGCTCCTCTGAGAACAAGGGATAGGAGAGACACGACTCGCCAGCACCAGGAGCGAGTAGGACAAACCAACCTGTTCCAGACACTGTACAGCAGGAGGAAATGGGCCGAGGTTGGGAGGACAGTACCTACCCAATTGGCTGTGGCAGTTTCTTGGGAAGCCCTTAGCATTTTTCCTAGAAACAATTCTATGTGGTTTATTTTGAAAAATGTATATGCAAGAAGTTAGATGTAAAATCATCAAACTCTGGATCTGTGCTCAAGGTTAATTATTAACCTGCACACCTAAAAGTGTTGCATTTTAGGTGCAGGGCCAGATTTAGATGTGATCTGAATGAGGATGCAGAGGAAGAGAGGGCTGTGGAGCTGTGTCCCATGACCTCAACATTGAGCACAGAACCCGGTGGTGCTGACAGTGGGGCCACAGTCGCCTCACTGCCTCTTCCTCCTCCTCTTTCGGGTAAATCCACCCGTGAGAGCTTCATTTACAATTCAGGATTGCTGCTGAGAAATACAGTTTCTTGGAGGGCGGAGTTAAGGACAGTGCTGAACTACTTCCTTATGCTTGACAGAAACAGTCATTAAAGTAAATTAAGGAGTCTCAGGTACAGAGGATTTAAAAACATGTTTTTAGGCCAGGATCTATGTCATCTAATTGAGGCTCCTAACTTACTAGCATTAGAACCCTCATCTTCCATGCAGTCACACCAGTCTGAATCACCTTCTGGAGGTGCTGCCTCCTTCCACTGAACACGGGGGACCTTGGACAACTAAGTCAAGTGCTTAGGGTATGGTGGGATAAACCCAGACCATGGCCTTGCAATATCACTGAATGAGTACCAAAATTTGGGGTTAAAGCGACTTTCTGTGGCTGAAGTGGAAGAGGCGCAGAGCTTTGCTTTCTGTCAGCAGGCAGCTGCCAGTCAGTAACAGAGTTCTGATAAACTAGAAACAGGTTTGCTGGCTAGGTAACAGTACGGACTACTGCAGCTATTTATAAAAATGTATCTAATAGATGGATTGAACGTTACAGCAGAGAGCGCTACACAGTGGAAAACTGTGTAGAACACAAGAAAAATCATCAAAATATGTTTTCCTTTTTTTTGTAGCAAAAATCAATATGACTGTAGTTGGGTTTGTAACCTTTTTTCCTTGAAAGCTGATTCTGTGCACTTGGTGTTGGAGATCTGGGCCTGTTCTCCAAACAAACACTGGCCACTTAAGCAGTCTTCTGAGATCACCAAGATGCTCTGACAAACTCCATCTTCACTCTGCTTCAGATGTTGACCTCTAGACTCCCCAGGTGTGTGTCACAAGTATGAGGTTGACAGGAAATTAAAGTTAAGCTAACATAAAAATCATAATGCTTTCCCAAGCTCGTCTCTCTTATGCAAGCTGAAACACGATTTGCTTCAATGGTGAGCACTACTAATCAGTAGTCTGGGAATACTTAATAGGCTAAATCCCCATTTGCTGTGGCTCTTTGGTTGGATTCTTCCTAACCATGGGGCTACAGCATACTGGAGCCCTACATGCAGTCTCAATAAATACATTTTATTAAACTGATTATACTGGGGGCCTTTGAAACCACCAATTGTTTTCCCTAGGGATCTGTAACCATAATTGTAATACCAGCAATCAATATTTTCTGAAGAAACAAGGCCAAATTCATCTCTAGTTTAATTCTCTTAACTCACTAATTTTTAAGCTATAAGGGTGACACTGACCCAAAGTGTTTAAAGTGAAATAATGCAGTTAAGACAAAAGGTTTTTATAACGCATTAATATATAACATGCAAAACAATAGGCAGAGAGGATGTCTGCAAGTGAACATCTGCTAAAATAATCCACTGCCAGGATGAACAGCTGAGCACTTCTCAGTACCTAGTTGGATAAAGCGACCCTAATCTGAGGTGTGCAGGACTTCAAGTGATGCAAAGAGAAAATCTTTATATGGGGGCACAGTGGAACGTTATCGACTGGCGTGAGCAAATATCTCAAGTTCAAACCAGACTTGGAAAGCTCAGATGCAAATCTAGGCCATAGCTCTGTGAATTGGCTCACACAATGGGCAGAGAAGCAGTAGCCCATTTACAGCTGTGCTTATATCTATATCTGTATCTATATCTCCTTCTGTTTCACAAAATGACCAAAAGCAACGCTCAGTTCTCTGGATCCTGCCACACAGTACATTTATACGTATTACATGCACTCACATACCACCAAGGCTTCCAATGAGTTCAGTGGGAGTACTAATGTGAGCAAGCACTAGCAGAGGACGAAGCGAGCTGGCACACGCTGGTCTGTCACGTACTGGCTCTTCAAACCACCCTTTCACATCCTTGCTGCAGGGTGAGACGGCTCCATGCTGAGCCTTGCAAGCTGGGGCACTGCAGCCTGGTCCTTACCAACCACCCAACCAACTTTGCATGTCAGCTGCCAATGTGGAAATAAAGTAAAACACACGTTGTCCCATACACACCCTTCTTGTTTAACAACATTCCTTAAAAGCTAGACTTCGGATAAGGAAAAATTATAGGAGAAGAAGCAATCCAGCAAGCTTCTTGCAAGAGAGACGTGGAAGTGTGGGGCCTTCAGTGGAGCTTGATAAGAAACCACATTGGTTTTCTCTGCCCAATTTAGCCATTCAAAAAGAAAATGGGCATAACTGTGTAATTCCAAATGATAGAAAACCTGAAAGGTACAAATAAAAGCAAGATTCCTTTCAGATAAGAGCTAAAAAAGAAGCAGATCAAATCAACACGTGCACAAACACACACAAAGTCAAGCCCTCCATTTGCTGTACAGGACTGTGAGCGCAGTTGCCTGGGTGAAGACGTGTGTCAGTAAGTTAGCTAACATCAGCTATTGCAAAAGGAAAAGTCGAGGCAGCACAGACCTTCCCAAAACATTTAAGACCTCATAAACAATGCAGAATGGACAGAGTATATCAGTAAAATTGGTTACTTGCCTATAGATGTCCATACATGCGACTATACATTGGTTATTGCAACAGTTATCAAGCAATTTGCTTCCACATATTTGGTTAACAATGAATGACATGCCAGAAACTTCTTTTAGTCTAACAAGGATGAATCTAACGGACGAATTACAGTGGGCCGAGTAGGTGAAGGGGGTGGTCTTCGACTGGAGAGAAAGAGAGAAGAAACAATAAGCACAAACACTGAGAACGAACCTGGCACCTTTTGCTGTCGCTACATGAACATGCACATGCTCCTAAACACAACAATCTTATTTCCACGTACACTGAAGCCTGACAGCCCTAAGCATCCACAATAGGGAAGAAAGCGATGGGTTTGCCACATGCATGAATTGCCACCATGCCTTAGCCCTCTCACGCATCAGACAGCTCTTCTCTCTGGTCTACAGCCTGGGTATTCTCTGAACACAGTTACCTTCTTGTGCCACAGAAACCATCAGGGGCGGATCATTATTCCTGTTTTCTCAGGGGTCAGTCCCAGCCTGGACAGCCACAGAGCGGACTTACAGGCACGTTTCAGAGTGGCCAGCTGGATTTGGGAAGACAGCCTGCAGCGACTTCAGCTGCTGTTTGCAGAAGCAGAAAAACCTGCACCTTCTTGCACAGTTGGGTCAACTGGAGCCACACCGATGTGCCTGAATTTGAGCACAAATTTCAAGCTTTGTATCACCGGCCAGTTATGAAAATGCTAGCCGTGGCTATGGCTTCTGGATTCGTTCATTTACCACTAATGCGTTCCTCTATCAACTTCAGTAACTGCTAAGGGAGTCCCAGATTTTTTGGGAAGGCTTCTGGGTCTTTATTCCCCTGTTTCAAATGGCTGATTCAGCACAGGCTCCTGTGTACTGCAAATCCCTGCATTTTAATTCGCACTGCATCATCATCTGATAAGAGACCACAGTGCAAGAGTTAGCAGCAGTACAATCCCTGAGCACGTTCCATCTGCAGTCCAGGCTGAGCAGGGATAGTCCAGGCTGAGACCTTCCCCTCCCTCACTTCGCCCAAGGATGACACACCAACTCTGCTGGAGTTGTAGACAGATTCTCTCTGGTAGCTACGTAATTGCCTTTTACATTTTTGTGTGTATTTAGAGTATATGGTTCTTATCAGTGCTGTGTGGAGAAAACTCCATCAGCTTAGTTACAAAGAGTATTTTGTAAATGCTCCATTCCACCTGGGCTAAAACGCCCCACCACTGAGCAAAGCCTGTGCAGAATCTGAGACGACAATACCTGTTTGGCCTCCAGCGCCTGCACTAGCTCAGACAGTTCTGCCTGGCACTGCTGTCTGCTGTATAAATACACCTAAGAGGCTGTTCCTCACAGCCAGCCTGCTCCCTTAGCTAGCTATCCAGCACCCTCCAGCAGTGTTTTGTTGCTGCAGTTATTCCAATCTGTCTCTTACACAGTGTTTTTGCTCCCCATTTTCTTTAACGGGAAGTACCAGCTCTCTCTCTATTCCTTAACCCAGCCCAGATCACCACAAGAGCATATCGCTGCTCTAAGAGGGGCATGAACCCGGGGTCTGAACAAGGTGGGGAGCCGAGGGCTCTTCGGTTCCCATCCAGCTTCAGCAGACTTCATTAATGGCCAAGACAAATCGTACAGCCCTGGCTAACGCTGTCCTCCACCTGTGAAAGTAGGAATAGTTCCTGTCTCTGAAGAAGATTACAAAGGAAACGTGTCTCATTCTGTTAAAGTTAAATAGAAGATGAAAAGAATGTAACAATGTGTTAATCTTCTTTGAACTGGAACATAATATATGAGACAAATTTACACTTGACAAAAAAAGTCTTGCTTGGCTCGAAGTGCATCTTGTACGACAATATTCTCTTTTGGTGAAGAAATGAGAATTTTAATCCCTAACATGCAACGAATATAAAATACGCCAACTGAAGCATTCAAGTAAATCAACAAGCTAAAAAAATAGGCAAAATATAATTTCTTCATGGTGTATTTTTCTTACAGAAAAAATGTTACTGTGTTAACTATTGTTTCTTGTGTTGCTCCAGTGTAGGTCTTCTGGACCCATTTCCAAAATTTGTAGTTTCATAAAGAACCACTTCTAAGGCTCTGCATTTCTGCTGGGTTGCATTAAATTATTCCTTTGTTGAAATGCCTCACATTGCATTGTTTAGCGCTTACTGAAAACATCGTATCATGTGTATACAATTTACAAACAAGGGAAAATGCATACAGCTGTCTTCATATCAAATTTAAAAGTTACAAGCCCAAGCATGCATTTTAATACCAGGTTGAATGCAGCACATTGGATTCAAATAATGTAATTTAGTCAAATTGCTATTTAGCCCAGCAGGATCAGAAACTGAAGAGCACAGTGGGAGGATTTCCTGGATATAATCAGTCAAACCAAACCTGAACCAAAATCAGGTCTAAGCCCCATTTCCTCCTCGAACCAGAGCTGTTATTGCACCCTGACCATTATTTTGAATTTTCGTTCAAGCCCAGTCCAGACCCGAACAGAAAAATCCCCCGCAGCAGGCTCCCCTTCCCACTCCAGAGTACCACTTCAAGGAGAAGCCGATTCCCCTGAGGGGGCCCTCTCCGACGAGGAGCCGCTGCCACTGCGAGGGCCTGGGGCGCAGTGCCACGCTGCAGCCTCTCCCCTCGCCCCACACACAGCGGGCAGAGCCGCGCCAGCCTTGTTCTCCCTGCGGCACTGCCCGACAGGCAGGTCTGCTCAGCGGGGGGGCCCCTCAGCCCAAGCTCTCCCCCACCAATTTCCACTACGGATACCTCCCGGTGGAGACATACACATGTATCTGGGATGCTCTGCATACATACCCTTGTGTGTGTCTTCCCAAGGCGTACAGGCAGGGACGTACATGAGGAACAGGCAGACCTATCCCCAGCTCCAGCCCCTCTCCTCTAGAGGCCCCTGTGATGGCGCTGCCTTGCTCCCATGCAGTTGTGTGGGGCTTCCTTCCAGCTCCTCAACCCTGCACACCATGACTAGGGGAGCGGGAGCTGCACCCTGGAAATCAGAGGTGCCTTCCAGAGGAGTGGCAGATGTTTGGGAAGAGGCAGCACTTGGGAAAAGACCTGCAAAAGCACCATTAACCTCTAGTCCCGCTGCTGACAGTCTCCTGGGCAGTCTCTGGTTCCCCATGCTGGTAACAGAGAAGAGGGGCCGTGCTCCCGAGTCCACAGGCAGAGCACAGCACAGGGGTTCAGCTCGGGGAAGAGCCCTTGGCTTCGTTAGACACCGGCACACAGTAACAACTGGCACGAGCTGAAGCTCAAGTCAAAGTGAGGGAAAGGACAAGCCCAGAAATTGCCTGTCACTAGATTTCCCTGTCAAGGTAACAAGTCATTACGTGACAATTTTTACACTGGGAGTAGGATTCAGATCTTTTTTTCCCCCCTAAAAGGAATCTCATCCCCGAAGTCAGGAAGAGAGGCCAGCTCGCAGGTCTCTTGCCTCTCCCCCTCCTTCATGCCTGGAGGGGTGGCTGGAAGTGCGAGTGTTCCCTGGCATGGAGGGGTGCAGGGGCCTGGGCACCCAAACCACCCTTGAGATAACAGAGCCGGCAACCAGCACCGCGCTGCTCCTTGCCAATGTAGTCCCACCTTCCTCTCTTTCTGGGCACCTCTGAAAAACGGAGGTCTGAGGGAAGCCTAGCGTGATTTCAGCACGATCGCTTTCTGAGCAAAGGTTACATAAATGAGCGCTGCCAGACCCTCCAAACGTGGAGAAATGCGGAGCAAACGGTCCGGAACCCGGAGAGGAGAGCAGCAGGGGGAGCTCCAGCCTGCCTGTGGACAGGAGCAGGGGAAAACCAGAGAAAAACAACCTCCCCCAGATCCCTGCTCCGCACTAGCTGCCATGTCAGTGAGTAAATATGTGACTAAGCCCAATTAAATGTTTAGTCTGAGGCCAACAGATGATAGCGGTAGAGACGGCGTGGACCGCATTTTCTCTGAGTTATCGGACCGACTCCGACAGCCCGGGGGTGCGTTCGCAGTGCTGAGCTGTTCCCAGGCCCCGAAAGGCGGCTCCCGATTCATAGAAAGCTCCTTCTTATAAAAATGTCACTGCTGCGGTAATTCCAATTTGGTTATTGTCTCCAACATTTCAGCTGAGTTTTCAAGTTTTGGGGCCGAGTCCCACTGCCTGGCCCCTTTAACAGGCTGCTCAGTCTGTTGTGTTGTGGGTTTTTTTTTTAAAAAAAAAAGGGAAACAGTGTTTGTAAAAGTTAGTGCTAAAGGGGCAGGGGATCATAGGTCCCCAGGGTTGAGTAAACGAGTCTGCAGAAAGAATCAGTTCTTCTAACTAGCACACATTAAGCAGACATAAAGAATTTACCAATGAAAATTGTGGACTAAGTATGTATTTAATAACTCCCTGATGTTGCTGCAGAGACTCCTCCTTTGAAGAGCTCAGTGGGGTTTTGAACGGAGGATAACTCTTACCCCCATGCAAAAACTTTTTAAAAAAGGAAAGGTTTTACATTTATTTTTAACCTAAGCAGCACACCCCATTTTTCCAGTTTTAAAAGAACTCCTAAAAGCTTTAGCTAGGCAAATGCAGAGCAAAAGAAACTAAATAAAGCAAGTCTAGACCTAAAATTCGATCAGAAACATATGGGAGCTCCTCAAGCATTTGCCTTTTGAGAAGTGCTATCGCTCCCCACACAGAGTCCACAAAATATGCTTTCAGTAAAGCATGGCTGTAATTACCATGGGAGGCCCCGCTCGATGAAGATGGCTTCTCTTCTCAGAGCACTGCTAATGTACTTCTAAATAAAAGGCTTTCATTTCCACTTACACTTTACATTCTCGTTTGCTTGTGACCACCAGAGAACACTTGTGGAAGGCATGCACATAACTATATTTTACGATATATCCTATAGATCTGAAATTGTAAACAAAAGTCCATTATTCTCTCCCTTTTCCATGATCTTGGTTTCTCTATAATGCAGCTGTCTCGGAGTACCCTGGTAGGTGACATAGTCTTTGCATAATTTAGTGAGAAAATATTTAAACAAAATCTCTAAGCGCCTTTAAGTCTGACTTTAGGCAAATTTTATTTTAGGTGACAATACAAATCTGGATGTGAGGCATACAACAAGAGGATAAAAGAGTGACTTATTCAGGTGAGGAATAAATATAGTTTCTTGTTTGGGTGATTATTTAGAGAGACTAAGTAGCTTGTTCTTGGGATAGTTATAATGCCTTGACTGATCTTATTTTTATACGTTTTTCTCTGTTTCAGTAAGATCCTGAGAAACCCACACAGCTTAGCCTCTACTCTTCCCAGTTCTTATAGCAACCTATCTAACTTTTATATGATACTCTCAACCTCTATCAGCCTCTGGACTTGGAAGAAAATCCAAACCAGAGTGAAACTACTGGAGCCATCATAGTTGAAGAATAGAGGCAAAACATGGTTTGTAGGCCTATTTAGTTAGTCTACAGTCTATGCATACTTAAAACTCTTTCTGCCCTACAGCAGATGCAGCATGGCTACTGCAGAGTCTCCCGAACATCAACTCAGGAGAAAGGACCTTGAGTGGAAGTTGGAAAACCAAGAGGAGGAAAGGCACTCGATACTAGTGACACAGGTCATAAGAAAGTAGGAAAAGCAGAAAAAGGATGATGACAGTAAGGGGAGTGAAGCAAGAATCAGGACGACATGATGATTATGGGAGAAATGAGAAACAGCACTCAGTGGTGATGAAAGGAAAAAGTAGTTGGGGAATATCTGTCTGAAATGGTCCCTTACCCCAATGGTCCAAGAGAGTGAAAATTTCTCAAATTTGTTTCTGTACTGAAAAATGTCATTTTGTCAGACATGAAATGTCTCTAGTTAGCATGCCCTATCGGATTGCTATCGGAGGGCAAGCATTGAGGCAAGTGTTTGAGGATGTGTGCCAGTTCTGAAGTAGCTCTTCAGCTGAACGCATATGTATCAGGCTCCACAAGTGCTGCTACTGTACTGCCAGATACTTGCAGAGCTATACATATAGCTGAACCTCACTATTTCAAATGATCCAGCTGCACAATATTCTATCAATGGAAGAAGTTTTGTGTTAAGTGTAAGCACGTTGAAGTTGTTAGATTATGCTGTTTTATCTGATGCCTATTTCTTTTAAGTGAAAGAAACAAAAGAGTAAGAGTGAATGGGAAGAATGTGTCCTTCCACTAGCCGCTACTACACTGCAGCAATATAAATCTCCATTAATTCAAATGCTAATACTGTTCCACTCAGCGTTAGGGTTACTGAGGTTTCACTGTGCATGATTTAACTTAATACAGATATTCCTTTCAGAGGCAAAGAGGTCCAAAATATGATGCTCCACTAGATTAATTTATTATTTGCAACTCAAGCTATGTTTTCTGTATGACCATTATAAATTAACGTCTATCACACACACATACAAATATGTTTGTATGTTTATGTGGGTGTTGCATTTTCGAATTAGTCATTTCAGGGAATTAATGTGTCATATGGAAAACTCAGCTTGAATAAACAAAAAAATTAATTCAATGGAGCAACGAAGAAAGACTATTATTCTTAACAAACTGTGTGTTCTTGTTTGCCCTTCAGCAGGGAACATGTCAATTAAGCAAGCATGCAACACATTAGTGGAGGACTGTCCCAACCCTTCAGAAACCCTAGGTCAGGATGGTCAAGATTATCAAAACTGCCCATGGAAGAAGAGAGAGTTAAGAGTGTTGAGTGATGCATTCAGAATGCTGCTCTACCTTCCTCTGTCCACAGCAGAAGATCACAAAAGAAGGGCCACAAAATCCGCAGGAGGAACATATCATCTTTGCATAGTAGCTCAAGTCTTGTGCACTGGTCTGTATTTAGCTGTACTGTTCAGCATCAATGTGAATCACGTACCCTGTCTTTGAACACCACGTCTACTTCTGCCCACTCTGTTCTTCCTTCCTACTCACCTCTGACCTTCCTCTGCCTTTTTGTCTCTCTCCTTTTTACTTACCTTGGTGCAAGAAAGGGAGCAAACACCCTGGTTGTCATCTCCAGCTGGAGTTGCACCTCTTCTTGTCCGTGATGACAACTAACATGATTATCAGTGTCAGTGTTGTTAATGTAGCTATTGAGTGCCCTCATTCATTAAAGATCCAATACAGCTTGCAGGGGACAGGAGAGTTTCAAGAAGAGCCTTTCAAGATGCCTGCAGGTTCAGGAGGTTCAAATCATCACTGTTTTCTCTCTATTTACTGTCATATGTTTTCTCTTCTAGCATAAGAAAGGCTAGAAACGCACTGCTTTTCCGCCCACTCTTTCAGACAAGGCAAGAAATCTCCTGCTTAACACCCTTGCTCTAATCCTGCAGAGCCTTCATGGCAACTGTTATTAAACTACTCTGTTATGAGTTTAAATAATTACTGTGGACAAAACACATCTTCAG
The DNA here is from genome assembly GCF_000690835.1 of Fulmarus glacialis. NCBI lineage: Eukaryota > Metazoa > Chordata > Aves > Procellariiformes > Procellariidae > Fulmarus > Fulmarus glacialis. The sequence continues at coordinate 19,092 of NW_009188527.1, forward strand.
GTTCCTATATTTCTGGCAAACAACATTTGCTATCGTTTGACTCTACTTTCCTTTTTCAAGTTGAGAGAGATGCTAAAAATAAAAACCACTTCCTTCTACTAACAGTATCTTGAGAGAGAAAAGGCTAAGGAAGCAAAAAAAAAAATCTTTTGCTGAAAATACCTAACAGAATAAATTACTTATGCATTCAGTTCACCAGCTGACACTCCCAAAGCAGGCTTCAACTGTGTTGGAGGACTGCACTCACATCATCTTTAACCCAGAATCACTTCTTTCAACTCTTTTCAGATTCCTTCTTTTTCTGTCTTCCTCTCTCTTGCATCATTTTTACTTACCTTTCCCCATCACATGGGACTGGTCTACACTAAGAGTAGCAAAGAGCCTTTTCCCAGCCTGATCGACTTTGCTGAGCTTTGAAAGTAACTTGCAACAGTCCCAATCAAATGGATCTCTCCTAGTTCACCTCGTTTTAAAAACAATTTTTTTTTAATAAGTCAGGAGCAAGTAGCTCAGTAACAATATTAAAGACTATCAAAACTACCTGAGATACAACAAATAAGAACAAACCTAAACTCCATGTAGAACAAGTGACTCTTCAAATATGTTTGTTCAACTGTCATAGCGTATTGCCCATCAGAAAATTCCTAGACCACTGAAGATACAGAGAGCCTGCCTCTGGCTGATGAAAGGAGATGATGATGGGAGTTAGAGTCAGTGGCAGGAGACTATAGTACCTAGGCTGCAATGTCTGACATCCCATGAACTTTGTTTCACTTGATCTTCGGGACAGTCATCTGGAGCAGAGGTATATGAAGGAAGGCTGTGAACAAAATCCTATTGCTAGTCTAGCAGAAAGCCATCCTCTTAGGGGCAGCAATCAGTGAAGCTCCTGGAGCAGAAGTGGAAACCTTCCTATATCTCTCACAGCATTACAGTTCAGGCAGCTGAAGAATCAGTTCTGTGGAAATGCCGTTCCAAATTTCTTGTAAGATCGGTATTGCAGAATTATAATGAAGAGTTGTTGTATTGTGATTTTTTACATGTTTTTAAAACCTGCTGTGACCTGCTTTCTGGCCAATCCCTCCAATATTTATCCTCCTTGAGAATGCTACTTCTTTCCTTGCTTCTATTAGGACTGAAGCTGCAAGATGACCCCAGGTAAGATGACCAGTGTTCCTCAACTGTTTTTGCACATGGCAGTATGGCTACCCTAAGTAGTGTAGCTAGTGTTTCTAATGGTTGCCGCAGCCACTGACACCAGGCTGCTGTTAAGAAAGATTGCCAAATATTGCATTTTATGGTTTGAAAACTGGATGAAAAACTTTAAAAGAAGACAGAAATGCAAGGAGCAGAAGACAGATTTACAAAGGTGCCAGGGAAGGGATAAGTTGGAAAGAAACCAAGACAAGACGGTGAGAAGGAAAGGAGGGAATACGTGGAGAAGGGAGACAAATGTACTGGGCAGGAAACCAAGTGAAGGGAGAAGGTGAAAGAGGAAGCAAACAGAATGGTCAAGAAAGGGACAACGAGGGAAGGGCAGAAAAAAGAGAAAACAAAATAGTGATGAAAGAGCCAGTGGAGAAGGGGAAAAAGCAGAGCTTCTTTCTAAGAGATAAGGGAAAAATAAATGGAGTCTTCTGCTCAAAGCAGCCAGCGGCAAATGGAGCATATTACTGGGTGTGCATTACAACAGGAAATGTAAATTAGACTGGTAACAAATTACACAGGGGTGTCTTCCCCCAGAGCAGAAATCACAGAAAGAATAACTGATATTCTCACAAGTCTTGTGATTTTGGGGTCCTTGGACAGGCAGAATTGGAAACGTTATTGACTATGGAAGAGCAGTATCCCCTCCTGTGATGGGCTCTGGCTTTGCATCACCTGTGTAGCTGTATATTCTTTTGATCACAGACATGAAATGCAGAATTAAATTAGTTATTCTTTGGCTTTCTTTTTCCCCTTAAATATCTCTTCAGATAACACTTTTGTCTCTTTGCTTGCATGAAACACTCCTAATTGCTGATTATACTTTTTGAGTACAACCTTCACTGAAGATCCATTCAAAGAGGACAAATGGATGCTACTGCTGGATGGAGCTGTGCTCTTCTACTTGGGTGTTCGGATTGAGATCATCCAACTCAGCATGCAAATGCTTTAAGGTGGGCACTTATTCATCCTGCCAGAAGAGTTTGATGCAATGGCTATTTGATTATTATTTATGTTCCATTAAAAAATATAGTAGTAAGCTTTTAAGGCTGTGAGGTCAAACTTTCAGAAGAGAGGAGATTCCCAGGCTAAGGCAGGATAACTGTTATATGCCTCTGCACTGTGAGAGATTTTAATCAGAGGATCACGTGCAATTTTTGCAAGGGATCCCCTTATCATTCAATGCACAGAGTTAGACATTACATTAAATCTTTCGAAAGAACTCTAATTCGTAAAAACCTATCACAGAAAACTTACTTCATGGTTGATATTTGGCAGTCAAAGAGCTGAATACAGAGCCTGTGGACCAGGAAACGTCAAACAGTGATGCTTTCTGCAGTGCTTCTGGCTTTGTCTGGAATTTTCTAACTGTAATTACTGTCAAGTAAGTACTTTTTTGTAGCGGGTTGGCAGAAATATGTAATGATGGCTTACAACGTAGATCAGTTACAAACACAACAGGTCACGTAATTAGCCTCAGTGGCATAATAAAACATAGCTGCATAGCAGCCATCACCTATTCCATGCTGGTTGGCTGTGGGTGGAAGTAAATTGTAGGGAGATAGCTGAAAAAGGTGGTAGGGAGAGTATGGGGCTGTTCATGAACAGCATGATGTGAATTCTCTCCCCGCTGCTTGTCTCACACGTAAAGACCATCCTTAGCGCCCAAGGACCAGCATGCCTGAGGGTGAGACACAAGTGCTTGAGAGCGTTTATGTTCCTGCCTGCTTAAGTGGACAGCCCAGCCCTTCAAGACCCCTGTTTAACCAGGTCCCAGGGTTCCACATCACGCAGGGTCACGTATGTTTTAATGGCAAAGTGAGTAACGATCTCCAGTGCTTCATTGGGAAAGCCTTCATGAATCCACAGTGGCATTGCAGAGCAGGACACAGAGAGAAAAGGGGAGCACCCTCCCACTCCCACTAACACCATGGGCTCTGCTGCCAGGAGAAAAACATTTCACATTCAATTGTTTTCCTTGTGGCAAAGCTGAGATTCCCATTCAGGACATTTAAAAGCCATAAATCAAAGCATCCACAGTAGAACTAAAATTGGTCAAGATCAGGCTTTCCAAACAGGCAGGCAAACACACATTAGGGTAAGCTGAAGTGGCTCTAGTGCCTGCTTAAAGCCATCTTACCAAAGTGAGTGCACAGCTGCATTTTCTTTCAAAATACTACTGCAGTCTTTTGAGAGAGAGGGGAATAATCTAAATTCTGGCAGCGGGGAATATTTCACAAATCATATATGCTTTGGCATCAAGCCCTTTAAAGCCAGGGGCCTTTACTCACAGGCTTTGCTGGGAGAGACCCACCCACCTCAAGTGGGATTAATTAAAAGAGGCATGTATCATGCAAATAGTTTCTGTTTCCTTACAGAAATATTCAGAGCACATAACCCAAAACAGCTTTAGAATCAGAGCAAAGCAAGGAAGAAAATTATTTCCTGCTCCCCTCACCCTTTTCCTTTCCCTGTACAGTAAGCGAGGAACAGTGAGAAAATGCCGAGAGCTTACAATTTCTGTACAAGTCCTTTGATTAAATGCTAATAAAGTTGAGGAAAAAGGATTTTTTTTAAAGGCAAGGCTTGTATCTCACTATAAGGTGGCCAGTTCTCCAAACCAAACGTGTGCTCAGCTGCTTGTTGGAAAAGGACAGTCCAATTCTTACCCCTCAAAATGATCTTTTTATCTTAGGGCAGAACAGGAGAAAATAGAAAGCTTATATTTCTTTAGCATGTCAGGATTTTCAGCTCCACGTGACAGTGATGAGGGCTGCAACAAAAAGCTCCTTTGGAAAGCTAGATGAACTTTAAAAATACAACTTTCTTCTCAGGAAGCTAAGCTATTTCCCTAGATATGAGAGATCCTGACACTTCAAGGAATCATTACAGAAAATGGTGGTAGAGCAGTTAGAGCACAGAGCCCCAGTTCAAAAATAAGTCACAGAGAAAGCTCAAGTTTCCACAAGAACTCTTCCTCAAAACTATTTTTTTTCCCTTTTAATATCTCAGACCCATTTTCTGAGTCAATTTCCTATGATCCTGCAAAGGCTGTTATTAAAACCAGACCAAGCGTAGCAGAAATTCCAGGGCTCAAAAGAAACTTTTAATAGGCGCAGGAGCCGGCCACACTGTCCCCCTCAGGTGATTTCCCCTGCAGCCCCTTCCCTGGGATTTCCTCTCTCGGAGTTTAGTCAGCAGGAGAAACCTGAAGTTTCAGCAAAACAGCAAACGCTTCCTTCACTCTTAAGCAGCTGAGATTTTTTTTTTTTTATGTCTGTGGCTTTCGTAGCTCTAAAAAAGAGAACTAGGATCCCGTCCAGAAGATGTGTATTGCAGATATTTTTTCCACAAAAATGTCAGGCAGTTGTACATTCAATTATATATCCAGCTACAGCATTTTAAAAACACTGGCCTCCTTTATCAGCCACTGCTTTGCATGCCACCAGTGGCAGTCACAAATTGAGTTGTTCGCGGGCTGCTTACCCAAGTGTCTTTTGTGCACTAGAAAATTCCTGTCTGCTCTCCATCCCACCTATCACTTCAGCATCAAAAAGATTATCATCAGACATGCTCTTGGCAAGCCATCTCAGGAAAGCAATGTTCATGCAAAATCACAGTCAGGCAGGACAACGGAGACATGCTCATTTGCAAGGCAAGGTGAGAGACGCCAGGGAGCTATGGTTCTCTCCAGTAGTACAACTGACAAAACACTGGCCCTCATTTCTGTATCAAGTATGTTATTTATCCTCTGACGGCACAGGGGAAACACCGGGGCCAGTGCCCTTCAGCTCAGTGCCAGGCTCTCCCAACGAGAGGACCCTGCTTGGACTTCTTCCCTTTCGGCACGAAGTTTAGTACCCAGAAAGGCAATTTTAGGCTTCTCCCCAGCAGTCCTACTGCAAGCTATGGGATATCCACTAAGATGAAAGAGTGCATTTCATGGTTGGGCACTGATGCGACAACACCCTTTTCATAGCAAATATATAAAAATACTTAATTCCTTTGATATACCTCATTTATTTATTCTTCATGTTATAAAGGGTAATTGTATTAGAAACGCTGAGCCTCAAATTTAAGTTACTGACAACTACAACAGATCTCACCTATTTAAAATTTTTTTTTTCTCCAAAGGTTCTCTTCTCAATTACCATTTCTAAAACTGAAAATGTGCACATTTTCTTTTTGTTTCTATTTAACTGGCATTTTTTTGCAAACTGTGACTAATTTCAATGTAACAGTTAATTTATTAAAATTGGAGAAACCCCTTTGTTCAAACATTGCCTAATCTGCCCATGCCTCTCATAATTTATGAAGTTATCGAAGCCCTCGGAATCAGAGGCTTTCATATACATACCTATATATATATATTTTTGAGTGATTATGTGTAATATGTCATTGTGAAAATACATATTAAGGACATTTTATTCATATAACATATAAAAAAGCAGTTAATGCCACACAAAATCATAAAATATGCAAAGCTACTTTAAAAAGTACTGATAAATGCAAAGCCCTGGGAAGGAAAGGATACAATGTGGTGATGAAAATCCTGTTCCTTAACTAATTGTTTTGTACCATATGATCTACACTGTTAGACGACTATGGACTGTTTTCAACTGTATATTACTTGCCTTGTGGAACAAGAATCAGAATCCTATCAGTTTGTTTCACTGGTTCTATAAGGATTGTTCTTGTTCTCTCCCAGAAGAGCCATTAATTCCTCCCATGACAACTCAGAAGGGCAGAAGTGAGGAGTTGTACCCCTGCCCCTTTCTGGTGGAGGGGTAGATGACCTCTCTCTCTGTGACCCCTATGTGGGTACAACACAATTAGAACAGGGGTTCTTAATGTAAGAAAATCTGGTGTCTTCAAACTGGCTGGCTGGAATTTTTTTTTCATGAAAAAACTTTCTATCTTTTCAAAAAGTCATATTTGTGCTAAAAATTGGTTCCTCAAAACATCTTTGACTCTCTGCAGGGAATGCCCAATTTTGCTTTGTAACAAGACTTATTCAACAAAGGTGCTTGACTTTCTGACACAGTGCAGAATCTGTCTGTTATGCTAGAGGGAGAGAACCATGCCCACCACGAGGAAGATTAGACATCTTACCTTGGGACGCTGGGAGGAGCCCGGGTCGGCCGAGAGGGAACCTGGGGAGGTCCTCCAAGGGCTTCACCACTACTTGGAAATGGAGGCAGTGGTCCTGGGCGGAACGGGACTGGGGGAGCCCCCGACTGAGGGCCTGGAGATGGGATTGCAGGAGCGGGTCCTCGGCCAGATAAAGGTCTGGTTGGGGGATTGTTTAATGTAGGCCTCCTTTGAGTTGAGGGACTTGGAGGAGGTGATCTAGTGAAATATCAGAGATTTAAGAAGTTCAGTAGGGTGGGGGGTTGGGTTTTGGTTTTTTTGTTTTTGTTTGGTT
>NW_009188528.1:0-214 GCF_000690835.1 Fulmarus glacialis
CCACCCACCCAAAAACACCCCATTGCAGGTGCAGGGCTGTAGGTGCTGGACAAAGCCGGGGAACGCGACTGCCCCGAGGCTCTTCCGCTCGCTCAGCATTTGCTCAGCAGCCGCGAGGAGCTGTTTCACCACAGAAAAATCTGGACCGAAATCACCCCAGGAGCGTCAGAGCCAGAGGTGGGGTTGGGCCAGCCCGACTTTTTTTTAAAGCACC
>NW_009188528.1:602-1523 GCF_000690835.1 Fulmarus glacialis
CACCGGGGGCGAACCACCCCCCGGCGCCGGTGCCGGCCGTGAGCCCCCGGCTCTGCACCATCAAACATCTGCTCTTGGAGGAGGGGAAGGGACAAGCCCCCCAAGGAGGGTGTGAGGAGGGGGCTGGTCCGCCCTGCGCCCCGCTCAGGCAAGGGGAGAGGCTGGCAGCGGGCTGGATCCAAGGGGACAGCAGGGCTGGGAGAGGCCAGGAGCAGATGAAGGAAGCCTTCAGCACACCAAGCGAGGGGCAGGGCGTCCCTCGGGGTATCAGCTCATCTGCCCCAGGTAGTCTGAGAGCAGGAGCTTGGGGGGCAGGAAGACACGGTGTTTGTTGCTCACTTTCATTTGACGTTTCCCTTCGATGTCCGAACCTGGGAGCAAGAGGGAGCAGTTAGCATGCCACCGTACCCCCCGTGGGTCCCAAACACAGCCTCCCCAGCCCAGCGACCTCCCCTCCTCCCTGCAGCTCATAGCAAGCACAGGTTCCCCCATGCTCTGCAAGAAGGCAACTGTCCTCCCCATCCCCAGCCCCCTCCACACGTCCCTGCCAGCACCACAGGCTCCACATCATTAGCGCTCTCATGCTGTTTTCCACAAGCAGCTGTAATGAAACGCTCAGCTGCGAAGGCTCCTCCACAGGGACAGAGGCCGGTGCCTCTCCTCCCCTGCCTTGGCAACAAAACCTTCTAGGAAAACCCACGGGCAGGGTGCGGGCATGGCCGCTCTCTGCGGGAGGAGGCAGCAGCCACAAGAGAGGGAGCTCCGTGAGCAGCCTCTTGCTTTGAGACATCCAGACCCAGAAACAAGAGGAGAAATGGCAGCACTGCTGCGAACGAGACACCCCCAGGCAGAGCTGGGCCTGGCCATCACCCTGGCTGCTGGGCTTCAGCCACCGGCAGCGGCCGATGTTGCCCACCCGCC
>NW_009188528.1:1539-1849 GCF_000690835.1 Fulmarus glacialis
TGTGACCACAGCCGAGGCTCCCCAGGGAGCTTCGGGCAGCAGAGGCAGGAGAGCGGGGTTATCTGTGAGCCACAGCGCAAGGTGGGGCCGGGAGGAGGAAGGGAGGAAGAGGCTGAGCTGGAAAGGAGAGATAGTGATGAAGAGAAGGGAAAAACAAAAACAAAACCAAAATCAAACAAACATGAGGCTCTTACTGGCAGAGACGAGGTCCATGTACTGGCAGAGCGCGTGGAGCAGGAGTCGCTCAAAGCTGGGGGAGATGAGGGACGGGGTTAGAGCCGACGTGTCTCAGAACAGCGTCTCCCGCGCG
>NW_009188528.1:1987-3503 GCF_000690835.1 Fulmarus glacialis
GGGGGCCCAGGCTGGGGCCCAGGAACCGCATGCGGAGCAGCCTGTGTGCATGGCAGCTGGCTCAGGCCGTGGTGAGCTGGGAACCCCCGCACGCGGGGTGCGTGTGGCTCAGGACCCCGGATCCCGCTCCGTGGGGAGCGGCGTCACCTGCAGAGCCCGAGGGGGGGAAATACCTGTTGTCCATGAGCGCTGTGTAGACAGAGTGAGGGGTGACGGAGAAGAAGGCCAGCAGCTCCTCCTCCAGGCCCTCCAGCGTCCCCTGCAAGGAGAAGCAGGGGCTGTCAGCGAGGAGAGGGCAGCGGTGGCCGGACCCTGCTCAGACCCTGCGGCAACAGGCGAGAGCAAGGAGCTGGGCGAGGGGAGCTGGCGCTCGCTGCGTGTACCCCAACGCGGGCAAAGCCACCTCCCCCCATACAGCTCTGCGCCCCTCGCAGCGCCCACATTTTGCCTTTGAGGAGCTGCTGCCCCAGCCAGGGCCAGGCAGAGCCACGGGCACTTTGTGACCACAGCCGCTTTCCCCTGCCACATCTGCACAGCCCCAGCACGACGGGGCCTCCGACTCCCGAGGAATTACCGCCAGCAGCTCCCAGGCAAGTCATCTGGATGCGAGACGGCAGGAAGGCACAAGGAAAGGAGACAACTCCCCTCTTCAGCCCCCACGGCGGGGAAGAATCCATCCCCTGCCAACTCCGTACTTTGTGTGCCAAGGGCTGGCATCGTCCCTCATGTTCAGAGCGGCGGCAGCCAGGAAAGCCTCGTGCCCTGCATCTCCTTTTCTCCCAACAGGCAAAGATCAGCTTGATGCAGCTCTCTGGAGCACCATGACCCCAGAGACAAGCAGCAGAAGCGAATCTCATTTAAGAACAAATTGAGCAGAAGCCAGTGGGCAGGAGGAACCAAGGCTGCTTTTAGAGACTCTAATTAGAGCAAGGGAAACAAACAGAGCAGGAAAACAGCACCATTGAGAAGAGAGAGCAGGGAGCCAGGCACCCCCGGGGCCCAGGAGAGCAAGTGTCTGGGCAGGCAGCACAGCGCAGGGGCTGCACGTGGCAGCTCGGCTCCCCGAGCCAGGCGGCACAAGGCCACGCTTGCCTCTCTGTTCAGGCTTAATTGTCTGCTCAGTGGTTTATGCAGTTTGACCCCTTTCAAAATGCATCCGAGTTTTTCCAAATAGCCTTGCGTGGACCATTCTGAAGACCCCAAAAGCTCCATTGCTGCCCCGGTGGGCAAGCACACTGGATTTCCCCTCTCACCTGCTGCTCGTTGAGGAGAGACTGGGAAACTACCACATAGAAGTGTCCTGTAACTACCAGAAAAATCTGACCTGAGCCAGGAAAACCCATCTGCACAGGGAGCTGAATGTCTGTTCGCAATCAGCCAGCACTGCAGAGGTCATACGAGAATTGGAGCCCATCCCCAGGAGCTCATCTGAAATTCGGCACTTGTCTGGCTGAAGAGGTCAGGGGACAGCCCTCGGGACATGACGAAGCTGCACGTGGGGTGCCGGCAGCCGGAG
>NW_009188528.1:3778-5841 GCF_000690835.1 Fulmarus glacialis
GCCCGCCCCCCAGTAGCCCCCAGCTCACCATGGGGATCCTGCCCCGCTTCAGGGTGGAGCGCAGGCGGCGGCTGATGCGCTGGAAACACTCCTTGGGTGTATAGGCAGGGTGCTCTGGAGCCGGCGGGGGGAGAAGACAGAGGGGTCTCAGACATGGCTCATGTCCCCAGCACCCGCGGGACGGCTCTGGTCGCAGCCGCACAGCATCACCTCTCGGAAGCCCAACGTCCCCCTAACTGCCCCAGAGGATCCCAGCTGGCCACCTTCTTTGTTTGTGGATCTGCACAAAGTCACCCCCAGACCAGCAACATCCTCCCCAGCAAAGGAGCATTTGGAAGGTGCTGAGATTTGGGGGTTTGCAATCGGGGGACGGCTGCTATGCCTGTCCCCCCAGCCACTCCTGACTCCCACGAACCCTCCCAGATCCAGGGGGGGTCTGCTGGGCATAAACCCCCCTCGCTGCACCACCCAAGGGGTCAGCTCAGTCATCCCCTGGCCCCACCACAAGCGGATGGTGCAGGAAGCAGGATGTAGCCCTCGGGGAAGAGCGCCCTTCCCAAAACGCATGCAAGGGAGAAAAGGGAGAGGCTCTCCCCACCCAGCGTCCCCTCTCAGCACCTTTCCACTTGTCTTCATTCTTGACGGGCAGCTTCCTCTTGTGCTTCTTCCTGGCCTCCTCCTCCAGGTAGAGCAGGACTCGCTCTTGCTCTTCTCCTGACCGGTTCATGAAGTCGTTCCAGATCTGACAACACAAGCCGCCGGGCCCCACTGCAGAGGTCACCAGGGAACACCCGGCGGTGCACGGCCACCTCAGAGCCCCACCTGGCACCCTGTGAGCCTCCTCCTCACCCACCCGTCCCCAGAGACAGCCCAGGCAGAGCACGAACAGCAGCTCGGAGTGGGGAACAAATGGGGCTGGGCAGAGCTCCGCAGCTGTGACGCTGCCCCAGCCAGCACGGAGGCAGACCACAGCGGGCACAAGCCGCAGCAATCTTGTCTTTTCAGCTCCTGATCGTCTGTTACAGCTTTGGGAGGAGATGCAGATTTAACACTCGCAGCCAACATACAAAGGTGGTTTTTTTAACGGTTACTGGGAGTCCAAGTGCTGACACAACAGCCCATCTGTGCAATCCAGCCTCAAACCCAGGTCTACATCAGGCTTTCTAAGCCTGGCTTGAATGAGTGAGAGAAGAGCTCTGTAGAGCCAAGAGCGCACACACAAACCATGCAGGTTGCTCTGCAGCCAAAGCCCTGAGCATCAAACAGGAGAGAAGCCAAGTTTCAAAACGCCCGGTTACAGAGCCGGTATCGCAACACCGGCCGGGCAGCGTGAAGCAACAGAGGGGTTTGGCAAGGGGCCTGTTTCAGAGGAAGTGCTGCAGCTCACCCAGCGTCAGTCGCTCCGCAGGTACAACGCTGTACGTCGGGGCACTCGGCAGCGCTCCAGGCACTGCCAGGGGCAGGAGCAGCCTCCACTAAGCCAGCCTGGCCAGGCTCTGAGCAGGACCCAGCCCTTGCACCGCACGTTTGTGCGGATCCTCCACAAGAGGATCTGCCCAGAGATCCCCCACCCCACAGGCTGCAGGACCAGGGGCCCTGGGACTTGATCTCCCCGCGGGACATGCAGCGGCAGCCTGGCACTGGGTGCACAGATGCCAGCCCCGACTCCGACAGCAGGCAGGAGCTAGGGCACAGCAGCTCAGGCTGGGGAGGCAGAGGGCTCTTCGGGTCGGAGGAACGAGGTATGGACACCACGTACTGCCAGAACTGCACGTGCAGTGCCAGGGCCTCCCCAGGGAACCCCGAGCAGGCGGGTGGCTGCGCCTACCTCCACATAGGTCTCGTTGTTACAGGCCTCGGTGAAGATGCTTGGGGTGGCGGAGTGGGCGAGCTCTCCCTCGTCGCTCCCGCATTCATCTCGCTCCAGAAGCGTCATCAGGTAACGAGCTAGGAAGAAAGAGCAAAGCCCCTGAGAGGGGAGGCAGTGTCCTCAGAGAGGCCCTGTGCCCCCAGCATCTCCCCCGCTTGCCACGCAGCAGAGGGTTTAAGGGCAGCGGCCACCC
>NW_009188528.1:5944-6366 GCF_000690835.1 Fulmarus glacialis
CCTGAGGGGGGAGGCAGTGTCCTCAGAGAGGCCCTGTGCACCCAGCACCTACCCCGCTTGCCACGCAGCAGAGGGGTTAAGGGCAGCGGCCACCCGCCCTGGGGAAGAGACCCAGCCCAGGAAGAGTCAGCGCTCAGACCCTGCCCCAGATCCTTACTGTTCTCCAGCCTCTGCAGGCTCTTGCGCCCCTTGGCCCTGGGGATGAGGTCCGAGTTGCGGATGGCCTTGTTGATATAATACTGCTTTCGCTTGGAGGGGGAGAACCTCTTGGACGGGGAGTCCTCCAGCGGGGGCAGGCAGTCCTCGATCCTCCTGCAGGGACACACGGCAGAAGGGACTGAGCCCACCTGAGACCCCCAGGGCCCAGGGCAGCTACAGCACCACGAGGACAGGGAGCTGCGTGGGGAGAGCCCACGGCGGGG
>NW_009188528.1:6676-8086 GCF_000690835.1 Fulmarus glacialis
AGCCAGAGCTGCCGCTGGACCTGCCGGCACCGTCCTGCCACACGGCCTCTGCAGCGATCGGCAACGGGCCCAATCATCTGATTATCGAAGGCCGCGGTAACACCCGCCCTGCCCATACAATTCAGGCTGGGCTGGCTCTTCCCTCCAGACCGTTACGCTACTGTGGCTGCTCCCCACAACCACCCCAGAGCCAGGCACTCCCCTGCCCCAGCAAGGGCTGGTTTTGCTGGTTCTCCATCCTCCAGGGATGCGGCCGGCACGTGGCACCACCAGCTGCTGCGTGGCACAAGCTGGCGGGGCCCGGAGCTGACACCGACTGCCCCAGCACCACTCAGAGCGGGCAACAGGCAGCGAGCCTGCCGGCCCCCGTAGCAGCAGCCTTCGCTGCCATAAAGCTACAGCCCCTGGGAGAAAGACTGCACCGCTCCCGGGTACACCCAAAGGTGTTTGGCTTCTGTTCGTAACAATTCTACAGTCAGAGCGTTACTTGGACACAGGCACAATTTAGGAATGGCCACAACTTAGATGATTTTGTGTGAAAATTAAACCGAGCGATGAGCGAGAAGCTCACCGGGCATTTAACGCAACCGCTTTGGTTTCAAAGTTCACTAAAACTCTGCCAAAGACAGGAAGTTTCACTATCTTTTCGCTTGTTCTTTGCCCACTTGCTCAGGTCTCTGCATCGCAGCTTCCCCTCCGGCTTATGTGGGTTTCCTTTAATACAGCAGAAGGTGGGCGAGAAAACCAACACCACCAAAACAAACCACGGGCAGGCTGGAAGGGGAGCTGCACCACTGCAGCAAGGAGCAGCCAGGCTGACCGCTGTCCTCTCCTGCCACAGCAGCACCACGGTTTCACCCCTTCCATGTGCCAGGCACGGCTGTCCCCACCGTGTCCCCACTGCGTCCCCTCCTTTCCAGCGCCCTGGGGTTCGGGAAAGACCTGGCACCACAATCAGGCGCTGGCACAGCCGTCCTCAGCAGCCGGGGCAGAGCGGGCTGTGCCGCCCGATTACAGCCCGCTGGCCCGGGAAGGCAGCCAGCTGCTCACCCATGCCAAAGCCTTGATTTTCTTTTTTTTCCCCCCCTTCCCCTGGACAGGGGCAGTGACGGGGCCTCTGCTGCTGGCAGGGAAAAACCCCACCTCTCCCCCTTCCAGCTGGAAAGAAAACAGCAGCAGAGGCAGCCTTGGAAGAAATAAAAGGGATGCATGTATCCCCGGCGATGACTAACGGACAGGCAGGGAGGAGCTGTAACCCAAGCTGCAAACAGAGAGCAACCAGCGCTCGCGGATCAAGTTTTGATACAAAGGTGGTTTAAAAAAAAAAAAATAATAGAGGGAGTCACCTTACCACCGACCCCGGTTCAGAGGTTTGGGTACACAGAGTTCGGCAGCTGCGAGCCTGGCACC
>NW_009188529.1:0-19322 GCF_000690835.1 Fulmarus glacialis
GGGGGGGGTCGGTGTTTGGTTTAAACTAAGAGCATTGGAGCATTTGGGAGGAAGGCAAACAACTATTAAGAATCCTAACAAGTGTGCAAACAGTCCTAAGGGGGAAGGGAAGTGAGTCTGGGGCTCGGCGACCTTGGCAATGTCGTTCTAAATAATGTGGGTGTCTAATGTACTCACAAAGCTAAAGTAAATTCTCATTTAAGGCTGACTCCATCCTATACTCACAGGGCTCTCAGTCTCTGTCTCTCCCCCACGCTCGCTCTCTCTTTCTTCCCTCCTTTTAGAGAGAATACTCCAGCCACGTTAAAGAATGGCCTGGCAGCATTAGCTGCACATCATCTTCTCCCTCGTTAGAGATGAAATAGAACATGTAAATATTTTCAAACACGATGTTTTGTTGAATCTTTTTCTGTAAGTCATCCTAATCATTAGCTTGCGTTTTAGACATTTGTAATGAAAATGTATTCATTTGAATTTACCCTTCCTTTTGGGAAATATCTTATTTTAAAATTAAAAAAACAAAAGGGGAGGCATGGTTCTCCTTGCTGGTTGCATGTCCTGCCAGCCTGGTTACACAATCTGTTCTAATTACGCTGAGCTCTGCAGACCTTCGGGGAGCCATGTTATACAGTAGAATGACTGCTAATTGCTAGGGGTAAAACCTTGGGCCCGTCGAAGTCAATAGCAAAATTTCTACTAGTTTCATAGAGAGTATTTCTGAGACCATCTTCAGAATGATGAACATCAATATTATTTAATGTACTAACTTAACTGAGAGGAAACCAAATCTATCATTAATATTATATAGAGGCTAATAAACTCAATTTCTTGAACACTTAAGTTACCTGAAATTTTAAAATCTTTAGGTCATCAGTATTAAGGGAAACAGAACTTCTTAATTTAAACTGACTGAGCCATTTCCTTCTAATACAATTTGTTATGCCTCTGCAAAATTTATGATGGAAAGCTGTGGTTTTTTTATGCCCAGGCAAAATGCAAAATGGCAGGACGGATTTTGCTGAAAGTCTTAAAAATGTCATCTGAGCTAGGATTCGAGATCCAGCAGAATTTGGGTAAGGCAATTATGAGCAACTTAAAGGGGGTGACTGAGATGTAAGATGTATTTTGGTTATAATAGCTGTCTTCCCTTGCCATAGCGTGAAGGGTGGCACCGCACGTTGGGGATGCGTGGCTGGTGCCCGGCTCCCACCTCCTCAGAGAGCTGTGGTCCATCTCCACCTCCTCCAGCATCTCCTAGCCGTGGCATCTGCCTCCATCCCACTGCTTAGCTCCTGTGTGGACACACTTCGATGTGTGCCATATCCCTTCTGCGTGGCCTCCCTACAACTAAATTCACCCTTCCCCAAACCAATTTCCAGAACTAACTGGTGAATTTACTAAACTATATATAAAAATTTTTAATAAGGTAGGGAGAATTTGAGAAAGGAATTGAAAATCAGAGCCATGGTCAGAAGTGGGAGAAAGCTCTTGTCAATACTGACTCATTTGCATTCCTTCTTCCATTTCATATGCATTTCAAATTATCATTTTAGTTTGAGTTGAGCAGTATTTTTCGTTGCCGGAAGATAATCGCAAGCCAAACAAATTTAAGAATCAGCGTAGAAGAACACAAAATCTTGAGTAATGTTCATCATTTTTTAAAAGGAGGATCAGTCAGGATGAAACTGGAAAGCTATGCCTAACATAATTAATTTTTAAAACCTTTTTTTTGGTAAGTGTATTTGGAATGAAAACAATCCTAACAGTAATATTGGTCTATTACTAGAAATGATGAAATTGTAAAAGCACAATTTTTTATAAATCATCATCCTCAGTCTTCAGAGGAAAAGATAGATGACATTGTCATGTTAAATGATGGTAAGACATAATTAACTCTCGTTGATCATTGAAGGCAATGCATAGCACCATTTTTAAATCAGTATCTTAGATAATTTGCATCTGAGAATTTTGTAGAGCCAGCCAGGAAGCTGTCCAGATGATTACTGTTGGTTTTCAAGAAGTTTCGGAACTAAGAAAAGTTCAGGGATCTGTTAAAAACCTGATATTTTTCAAGTATTTGAGAAGATACACAGTTGTAGGCCCTTCATCTGGACAACTAGCCACAGCAAAAGAATGAAATGACTGATGCAGCATGTTGGTGAAGAATTAAAACTGGCAAAATAACTCATCCCCACTGAATTTATGGAAGATACCAAGCTAAATTGATATATTTTTGAATAGCTGACAAGTTCAATTAAAAAAAGTAGTAGTCTATTAATACCATCTACAGCTAGACTTCTAATTGCCTAATACCAAACATTCTCCTTAATAAATTAGAAACATGCAAGCAAACATGCTAAAGACTAAATAAATCAGAGGGTGGCTCCTCGACAGTTTTGACACGGGTTTGGCAGTGTGATGGTAAGTGAGGAATGCTCACAGGAGGAGATGTGACTAAAGAGCCTGAAGCAATCAGTTCCTGGCCATGCACATTTTGAAAGTTTCAGCAGTGAAGAAAAAAGAAAATATAAATTGTTAATCATTAGTTTGTTGATGGCACAAAAATTGTGGAAATACTGGAATGCGGAAAGCCCTGATACTAGATGAAAGAAGACAGTCTGCACTGAAGGCTTGTCTTGGCAATGTGCCTTCTTCGCAGTATGCCCTAAAATAGCATTTGCATTCTTCATCAAAAGCTAAGAATATACTAGAAACCATAAGCTTACACTTAATACTTTTTATAATACGTATGCAGAATGTTATACAGTTTCTAGAAACCTAAGAACGTGTATTCAGTCGCTTGGGTCAGGGAGGAATTAGCTGGAGCTGCACCACATCGGCACTTTTCGGCTTCTAGAAGAAAATTTGCAACCACAGGATTGTGTTTCATAGCCACAAATGTGCCTATCCTTCATGAATTTGTCTAATCCCATTCTAAGCCCATTTATACTCTGCAGTATCTTGTGGCAATGAATTCCACAATTTTATATATATGTATTTTATATATATATATCTCTATCTCGTGTGGAAAAGTACTTCCTTTTGTTGGTTTTACACCTGTGACCCATTTCAGCTGGGAGCTTGCCAGTTCCTCCGCAGTGAGAAAGAGCGAGTAGTTCATCTTGGATCACTTTCTCTATATCATTTCTGATTTTATAGACTTCTATGGCATCTTCTCAGCTCTTTCATGGGATGTATAATCCTAATCTTTCCTTGCACAGGTGTTGTTCCACGACTTGCTGCCCTCACAGGCCCCAAGAAGGTTATGGGGGATCACGTGTAGACCAAGCAGGGGAAGACAGCTGGTGCCTTCCTGGTCTATGGACTATGATAAAATTTTCTTTCATTAATCTGCTCGATTGCTTCTTGAACGCTGTGATCCTTCATCATGCTCAGCACCCTCTGGCAGCAAAGTTCCTCAGCTCGTTTGCTTCTCTTCTGGAGGGGTATCTCCTCCAGTTGGTGCTGAACCCCCATCCGGTCGCTTTGCTCAGGTCCCCAACTTCTTGTATTGGAAGAGGCATTGGACAGTAAATCCCCATTCAGCTTTTCCAAGCTGTTCAGGATTTTATAAACGTCCAGCACTGTTGTGTCAGTTCAGGTTAGGAGTCCTCATCTGGTCAGGCATTCCCATATCCCTGTGTACTTGGGGATTTGAACTGCCCTTGGTACTCTGCTCCTCTCTTTTCCAGCTCTGCTCTCTGCTTTTCCAGAACCAGACCTGCACCCAGCACCTGCGGTGCGTGGGTTTTATACTGACCTGATGCTGTTTGCTGCTTTGGTCTGTATTCCTTCCTCAATTATTCTACTTGCTTTTCTGATCTCTGCTGAACACTGGGATGATGTTTCCAGGCATTTCTCTGTGATAGCCTCAAAATCTTTTCTCTGTGTGGTAACAGTCAACTCACAGACCAACACGTGTGCTTGAAATTAGATTTGTATATTCTCATTACAGCACTTTGCAGATATCTACATTGATTTTAATAACATTTTATTGTCCAGTCATTCTGAATTGTAAAGTCCTTCTAATCTCTTCACCGTAAGTTCTTATCCTTTAACCTTGGATAACTACTGTCAACAAATTTTGTCACTTCACTGTTCAACGTCTGTCTTTGCCAAATGTTTGGTGACTATGCTGATAGTATAGGTTTTCGTACCTCTTCATGACATGATCCTGAAGTCGGGAGGGAAGGAAGATGAAGAAAAAAGAAGGAATCAGTACTGGGTGTAGTATTCAAGAGATGGCTGTAAGGTGGATTTAGAGAGCGACAGTGATTTCATCTGCTTTGTTCTCCACAAAAAATAATTCCTAATCTTAGATTTACTTTTTAGGCTGGTGCTGAGTGGTGAGGTGTTGCCTTCTGCAGTGACTCCACAATGCTTTTCATAGTACTAGCAGCTCCTTTAGGGCCCATGATTTTATATGTAGAGTTAAGGTTACTTTTTTCCCTCGTGTATTATTTTGCAGCTACAAACACTGAATTTCGTTTTAAAACTCACTGACTCAATATTATGAGATCACCCTCCACTCTTTGCAATCAGCTTTAGTTGTGTTTAGCTTCATTTCAGTAACCTGAACAATCTCGTATCATCTTCAGACGGTGTCATCTCATACTCACCCTCTGCTTCCAGACTCCTTCAAAGATGTCTCGAGAAACCTGTGCGCCCGCGACGGAGCGAGGGAACCCAGCAAATGGTGTTTGCCAGCCTGCCAAGGGTAAGTGGGTGGTGAAGAAGGAAAACGAGCGCTCGTGTTGCCAGTTTCCTGCTTTGGGGAAGAAGGTCCCTCCAATTGGCATGAACCATCGCGCTGCCTGCCAGGAGCGGCGGCTGTTACCCCACAGCTACCCTTCCAGGCGTCGCAGGTGATGAACAGCAAAGAGTCGTTTACTAAGCAATCCAGACTGCTGCGTGTAACACAGGAGCAGGCAAACAATATCTGTTTCAGTATAAGCAATAGTAAACTCATTTATCTAAAAACAAAGAAGGATGGCTACAAATAGGAATAAAGACTTTGGAAGTGGCGACTCTGAGAAGGACTCACGGGTCTTGCTGGGAAATCACTTGCAGATGAGCTGCCAGCGTGGTTCGGGGCCAAAAGAGCTGGTGAAACTCTGGGGTGTAGAAATAGAGTACCCAAGTGCTGGCCAGGAGATCCCATTGCCTCTGTGCTTGGCTGTGGTGTGGTCTCTTTATTATTATACATAGTAATACCTATATAGCTATATTATATAAAGCTTGATTTATTAATACGTATTATATAAAACTTTATTATTTCCTTTGATATAATTATTCCTTTTGATCAAATTTCATAGCCACTGGATGATGGACTCACCTAAATCTCAGCTATTGTCGTACCTCGGAAGTTAATTGAGACTGGTGAAATGGGGGAAGTGAGATGCCAGCAGGGTGAACAACGAGCAAGAGTAAACTACAGCCCGCTGATTGTATGGAGTTTCCAGCAGGTTGCCACCGGGCTAATACTTAGGCAGAGTATTAATTAACTTCTATAGTAATGATGTGCAATGGCGTATTAATAGCACACTGTGTGCATGCAGATCATCCCAAAGCTGGGGGTGTTGTACGCACCAGCGAAGAAAGATAAATAATACAAAAGGGTCGTGAACCTCAGCAATACGGGCAGGAGCTACCGCAGTAAGTGAGCTACACCCTGGAAAGACACAAGTGTTTTGGGGGGAGTCATTCAGACCATGGGGAAACAGAGTCCTGTGTTTCATTCATCCCTGTTCAGCGTTTCAAAGATGAATATATTCTGCCTTGTCAAGAGATCACGTTTTTAAGGTAAACCTTTGCAGGGTCAGGGGTCCTGCTGGAGGGCTCTGAGGTGCGAGGAGGTGCGAGTCGGGCACCTGGATATCTCGGGAGTCCCTCTTGGTATCTTTCTGTGTATTTGAGCACCAACATTTAAAAACCTACTGTATGAAAATGTTGTGTTGGTAGAGTGTCACTTTTCATGGTCATGGCCAAAGGAGAACAAACTGTTGAGCTGTGAGTCTGTGAAGTCTATGGAGCCCAACATGGGAGGCTGTTTGGTTTGGATTGAGAGGATACAAACAGGAATTCTGGGCTGAAATCAAATGGAAGAAACTTAAATTAATAATAACAAAATGTTTCCCACGGTGTTATTACTACAATGAGGGACATAGTAACATCCCCAACAGCAACGGTGGAAAGGAAGGCATGCCTTTGGGAGCACCTTGCAGGGAATCATGTCCACCGGGGAAGAGTCAGGTTGGTCACCAAAGAGCTTTAAATTGGGCTTGTGCCCGCGAGCTCTTGCCAGTGCCTGCCCAGGTGTCCCCTGAGGTCACCCTAGGGTTGTCTCAGGCTCCAACCAAAAGTCCTCCATGGCGTGGTTTTGCAGATGTTACATTCTGAAATGCCTCTTCACCACTGTGTGGCAGCACTGGATGCTGGATTTGTCCTCACCTACGTCCTAAACAAAATGTACTCTGGATTTATGGAAGTGGTAGTAGGACCCAACCCTCCAAGGAGCTGCTCTGACAAGGCCGTGGGGATGGGTGGCAATGCCTGGCAGGTCTTGCTGGAGTCTCCCTCCTGCCTTCTGCCCCAGACGGAGCGGGGAGGTACCCTGCGTGGCCAGCATCCACCCTGGCAGCTCCCTGAGGAGAGGCTGCTCTGCAAATGAGACACTAACCCAACTTGCCTGTCCCAGTGGGAATGTGGAGCCCTGCACCACTGCTGCCTCGGGATGGGACAGGAGAAAGTTGCCGCTCCAGCAAGAGCTTCTCGCCACAGCAAATGCACAAACCCTCCAGCTCACAGTGTGTCTCCGCTCTGCTGGGTGTTATTTTGTTGGCGAGCCAGAGCTTCAAACTTCTTTCTGACTTCTATCTGCCAGCAATTAACAGCATGTGAGGAGCAGGCTCATGGGCTGCTCCTTGCTGCTGTCCTGCCTGCTGCATCGCTCCAGCCTCGCGTGCCGCAGGGAGCCGAGTGCCCTGCCCAGGGATACTCACTGCTGAGGGCGTCTTACATCCAGCCTCAGCCTTTCCTCCTTAACTTCAGGCTCCTTGTCCTGCCATCTTCTGAGACTGTGAATGAATTCCCTTCCTTCATTTCTATTGTTACCTTGAAGGTATTTATAGAGCAAGACCACATCCCCTCTGACTCTTCACATTGCTAATTTATAAAACGTTGGTTCAGTCTTTCATAACCATGTGCTTTAATCCTGGCATCCTTCCTATTACTTACCTATATTTCTCAAAATGAAGGGACATTTTTCATATTTTAAACACGGAACAACTTGCATTCAGGCAAGCAGACATGCACTATGACGTGCTGCCTGCACCTCTGCTGCTCGGGTCCTTCTCCCCATGGGGAGGCAGGAGAGAAGAGCCTGCTGCAAGAGGGGTCCATCCCCGAGGCTGGTGCACAGCTGGCAGGTGCTCAGGCATGGTGGGGACAAAAGAACGGGGTGAGGGACCATGCCAGCAGTGTTGCCAGCATTGCTGAGGGGTGACTCCGGAGCAGGCATTTGCATGGCAGCTGCCCTACAGCGCTCTTCCCGGCCCTCCATGCTGAATGGCGTCAGCTCTGTTCAGGGCTGTTAAACTGCAAGATTATACAGTATTAGCTTGGCTGTCACCCGTTAGCCTTGGTCTCACTGCTTTCCAAATATCCGAGCTAATCCTCTTTCTCTCCGAGGTTCCAGATTGCTGTTTGTCAGTGCTGGGTCTTGTCTTGTTGCATTCAGCCCATGGCTGTAATGTTTCCAGGCTGCTTTGGATGCATCCAGGCTGTGCTTGGTGCCCACTGCTGACGCTGATATGAATGGTGTTACCTCATTCTCTGTTTAATGAAACTTTAAATGCAAGCGCCGGTCCTATCTCCTGTGGTAACATCACTAAAATTGTTCCCAATTTTGAAGTTTCATTTTTATGGTTACTATCTAAGTCTGTGACTCATCAACCAATTTCTAGCCCACACCAAATTCTTTAAATCTGTAGAGTTTTCATTCAGTTCCTAAAAAACTTAGTTATAGACTACAAAAACAACTCTGAGAGGACCGGCCACGCAGGAGATGGAGAAGCGGGCTGCATAATGAGGACGACCTATTCAAAAAGAGAAGAAAATTAGTTGTAACACACAGGGACGGACTGGGTCCGAGGCGGTGCAGTCCCACCTCCGCCCCTCTGAACGTCCCTCTGGGTTGAAGAGAGCATGCGGTTAGATGCCTTGCAGCAGCTGATTGCAAAGCAGCTCTGATTACTGCAGAGGTCCCAAACCCACAAGCTGCTTGTGAGGCTCAAGGTGCATCCCACATCGGCTTCCTCATTACCACATCTTCCTGCACTCGCTCGCAAGCTCTCTGTGATTCATTCCTGGCGTGAGCTGTGTGCAGGGAGGAGCTGGGTG
Source organism: Fulmarus glacialis (assembly GCF_000690835.1). Lineage (NCBI taxonomy): Eukaryota > Metazoa > Chordata > Aves > Procellariiformes > Procellariidae > Fulmarus > Fulmarus glacialis. Next base: position 8,401 of record NW_009188529.1, read on the forward strand.
AAGGGGAGTTTCCCCATCCTCAAGAAACCTGATACCACTGATTCCCCCAGCTTTTGCTCCCCAAATCACACCAGCTCTCTCACGTCTTAGTCCTTTCCCAAAACAAGAAAGAGCTGGGGAGGAGGGCAACACATCTGCTTCCCGGCGAGGGAGGGAGATGCGCGGCAGCTCAGCGGGTTATCTGAGAATGGAGGATATTGAAATTCTTATTTTCCAGGGACTGCACTTAAAAAGGCTGTGGGTTATTTGAGGTGCTGGAGTTTGAAAATAAGATGTAGAGTTAGCTTTCCCTCCCCACTGACATCCAGTTCCCTGGATTTTGGAAAAAAAGGCTCCATGTGCAAAAGCAAGGTGGAGTGCAAACATACCCACTCCTGACGTGTGGGAAGGACTGAAACAGGGCTGTGTGTGCAGGCACGCAATGAGTACTGCAGGCAGGCTGCCTTGCCTCCGAGCTCCCCGCGGTTTTGTGGAGCCTGGGCAGAGGCTGTAGGCTGGGTAAGGCTGTAATAAGGAGAAGCAGGAAAGGAGGAGACAGAGGGATGAGAAAAAAAGCCAAGTTTGAAACCCTCCTGCCAGAGAACTGTGGGCAGGTGGGCAGCAGATTCCTGCCCTGTCTTCTCAACATTTTTTTTGTAATGGGATGCACATTTGGCCTTTCCCAGGGCCCAGATAACTCCTGCGATGAAGGAAAGATTATTTTTCAAGATCGTCTTCAGAGATTTCTTTTAAAATTCTCAGGCGCACTGTGTCTGGACCTGCAGATTTACAATATGTAGGTTGAGTTTTGTCAGATACTCTTTTACCACCTCTGTGTTTATCCTTTGCTCTTGGCCTCTCCAGCTGCTCTCTCATAAATCCTCTGCTTCCAGCAGAAGAATCCCCAATTTCTTCATTGTCATTACTGAAGGTAAGTGAGAGCAGTTTTCTCCAGCCCTAACCGCCCTGGAGTCAGCCCAACTCAGCCTTCAGTTGCTGGAGGACTCGGATTTATTCCCTAATTCCTTTGCCCTTCTGTTCTTGTTTTTAAATAAAAATATTAATGAACAAACACTGCAGTGCGACTAGAGCGAAGCTGTCCACATGGAGGATGTTTAAAATACACAGTTCAAGCATACACTGTTACACTTATACATCGTTTTGGCACTTGCTCGCCTTCATGTGGAGCTGGTGCGTTCATATTTTTGATAGATTAAACGAGTAGGTCATGGCTCTGCCCACATTTATGGACTGTTTTCTTCTTTCTTGTACCTTAACTCTCTCCTGTAATTTTGATGCTGTTTTTTATGCTTTCCTAGCTATGCATTTCTCATCTGCCATTTTATACCTGTGGATTATCAACGAATCGCTACGCTCACCACCCGGCCGCTCGCACCGCAATACTCCCTGCACCACATCCTCCCAGCGGTCATTGCCCACGGGTGACAGAACCATCCGCCAGCTGCTTACCACTAAATGGGGACAGGACAAAGGACCTGGCACCAACCCGCTGGTTCTGCCTAGTGAGTGGATTGATGAAGGTGCAGCAGCATCTCCAGGGAGGACCTGGAAAACAGGTAAGTCATTGCTGATGTCTCCCTGCCTTTGGGAGGCGTGGGGCTTGCCACCTCCGTTTGCTACCACTCACCACCAAAGTGATGATGAAAACTCTGGATGGCTTCACTCTTCTACAGGAGCACTTGCATGTCACTAGGAAAGGATATTCAACCTGGAGCTTGATGTTGTTAACTCTTTCCTTTTGATCACCGTGGGCATGATTCTGTGAGATGCTGAGCAGTGGGACATAAACACAGCAGAGCATCTGACACATCCACACACCCAATATATGTGTGTCAGGACTCTGAAGCTGTTTAAGGCGCTTGCGTATGTGTTTTGCTGTGGGAAAGACTTGGTGCTTAGCACGTCCCGAAGCTGAGCCTTTTAGGTGAACCCCTATGTACGGCATGCTTACTTACAGCGTTTGGTAGCCCAAATTTAGATGCTGACAATAGCAGTTGTATATTACCGTGGTTGTAGAGACCGAAGGGAACAGACCGGTCTGGGTCTCCCACACTCCCACAGAACTGGAGCAGGGCTCTTCCCCCGGGACACTCAGCAGTGCTGTCTCTCTTGGATTTAAGCAATTGCAGGGTTTCCTAAGGAAGGAATAGTCTGCAGCCTATTTTAATCCTTCTGGCTGCGGTGGAACTGGCAGGACAGGGCTTGTGGAAGACAGGCTCTGCAAAGCCTCCTCCTTCTGTGCCAGACCCTCAGTGGTTTTGTGTTCAGCCGTGCTTAGCACTGCTAGTGCAGGCTGGCATCCCGGGTAGCCCAGGTTTTGGGGGGCCAGGAGCCTGCCACAGAGCTCGCTGCCCCGCTTTCATCCAGACCCGAAGGGAAACGTAGTGCACACCACATCTGTTCGGCGGGCACAAAAGAAAGACTCCACAAAGGCTCAGATATAATCCACTCCAGCGCCAAGCGCCTGCCTGGCTTTCGCAAGACAAGCCCACGAATGGCTCACCCGGGGTTTGCTGCCCGCTGCCTTCAGGCAGGGCTTGCAAAGAGCAGGCAGGCGTCGGGCAGCGATCCCGGGGCGTGCTTAAAGGGTCTCCGTCACCATGGCTTTAGCCTTTCCAGCGCTTGCTTCTCTGCCTGCCTAATGCCAGGCAATTTCAGACTGCAGCACTTCTCTCCTGAGGAAATACTGGCCATAGATTTAGGAATAGATATTGCCAAATAGTATATTGTTTTCATAAATCTCCGTGGATCCGCTTTATATCCTAGAGGCTAGACATTCTAATTATTGCTTCTATTTTATCTAAATTGGCAACAAAGCCATCTTAGCTCAGCTCAGAGCCAGTACAGGTAATTCTGCTAGACCAAATTTTGACCTTTTAAAGTTCATTCTGAAGTGTCTTCTCCACTCTCTGCAGTTTTTGCCCGGCTCTTCGGTTCTGCTTTTTTAGAGCCATCGCCCAATTTAAAATAGCAGTCACCATAGCTTCAATACATTGTACCTTAAAGATGTAGGCAATTACTGTGTGAAATACCTCAGGAGCAGAACTAATATCAAAGGGCATTCTCATACCCTTACAACATCCAAATAGCATATTAAAGATCTTGTTGAAGTTAGATTTAAGCTTGTCTCTTCACAGTTTATTTGCTGAAGCAAATGCCCTTCATTTCACAGTGATTTTTTTCCCTTTTGCTGGGAACCTGCCTGTCATACGGTGGTTTCACAGAACAGTGTTCATGTGTTGCAGCTGCATTTAAATAATGTAAACCAAAGCATCTCCCTCCTTAGCTGGCTTTTCAATGACAGATACAGAATTAGCTCCATCTGAAATTTCTCATCCTTTCAATAACTCCCAGATTTTCTATATTATGTTACATTTTTGGTTTACCCCTTAAAAGTGGGAATTTTTTTCTGTTGCAGAGAGATCATTGAAGTAACTGATCTTTGGAGTTTAATGTGGTATTCCCTTTCAGACAGCCTCAGCCCAACTAGATATCTGAGAATCCTCCCGGGTTAAGCCTATTATAGCAAATGTTTCTCCTACGTTGCAGCTGAATTTTTTTTTTAATGTAAATGACATTCTGTGCACCAACCTTTAAACTAAAGTGGGACTCAACTGTCGCAAAAAGCGTGGAGTGGCACAGGGTGAATATCTCCCTATATGTCATCCTGTGGCATTTACAGCAAAAATATTTCTAATTTCACAATTAGGAGAGGTTCTCAAGTGGTGCATCTGGATAGAATTGTTGGAAATGTATTACCTCCTGCTTGTTTAAAGACGAATGATGTTATGTGTTATTATTCTTTTTTATGTCCTAAATGCGAAGCAGTCTTTGCTATAGGCTCCTGATTAAGTCCTTTAACTATAGTATCCTGTGTTTCTTTCAAAGGGTGATGTCCGAAGTGGTTTGTGCCCTTCCTCAGTCCCAGGTGAGGTGCCTGATGCCTCCTCCCCAGTGCAGGAGGCAGCGCTGGCTCCCCCTCTGCAGCCCCTCGCTCCCCTGCCCCTCGCCCTCCTGCCCACCGCCCCGTGCCCATCACCCCATGCCCATCGCCCTGCACCCGTTGCCCTGTGCCCACACCCGCGGCTTGGGCAGGGCTGGCTCAGCACAGGGCTGCACAGGGCTGCAGTTTCAAGGATACTTCTGTAAGTCCATCTTTTCAGACACATTCACTTTTTGGGGGAGGGGAAGAATAAGTTTTTATCCCACAAGGCTTTGGAGAAGGGTGTTAGAACATGATGCAACTGCCTTCTCAGAAGCTGGAAGGCAAATAACACCAAATATGTGATATTTTGGGTGGATTGAGGTATGGGGTTTTAGTGCTTGGCAATATTGCCGATTTCTGGTGGCTGCACACCCAGTTCTCAATTTGGGCCCTCAAAAGTTTCACCGCTCGCTTGAGCGTGTTTGCCCTTCTGCAGTGGTTTGCTCTGCTGACATTCACTGCGTGTGCAGTCTTTGCTCTGCCCCCTCTGCCAGAGGCACCCTGGCATGACTCTGCCACTACCAGAGAGAATTATTTTCTGCTTCATTTGTGGCATATTTGACTAAACATGAAACAATTTCTGCCTTGCGTTTTCAACAAAACTTAGCAAATAGGGAGTCCCACCTGTCAGAAAATGTCTTATTCCTTCTTTCTCTTCTTCATTTTTTTTAGCTTTGTGTTTTGAAACAATGCAGCGTAAACAGCTGCTTATTCTGCAGAGAGGGATTTAGAGCCTGGCTGGCGCCTGCCAGCCTTTTCATCCCCCCGTTTTTAGGTGAGAGCTGCATCCAGCCCAGCAGCCGACCTGCTGCCCAGGCTGAATTTCACCCCAAAAGCCTCTGGCTGAGGATCAGGTTATGGCAGTTTCTCACAGCCCTCTGTAACTCATTTACTTAATGATCTTCTCCACACAAGCCTGTCTGTTATTAATGAGTCACTAAGTTTTCAACAATCCTATGTTCGAGCTTTAAGGTTTAAGCCTGTCACATGTGCATCCGCTGATCTGCATTGCAATTAATTGTGAATAAAAATGAGCGTTTCTTCTAAACGATGATAGAGCCTTCCATGCGCCCTGTGATCGGCTCCATCCTGGGGTAAAAGGGCTATGGCGGCGGCTGCCTTTGCTGTCATCTCCAGGATTTTGCTAATTCGCCTTCTCCGGCATGCCTGCTTGGGGGGCTGGCAGTCCCGCGCTCCTCCCCGTGGTTCCCCCCGCCGCGGTGCCTCCGCGCGGTTCCCCACCGGTATTTCAGTCACATACCCTCCCACCAGGCCTCTGCAATGCCAGCTAAATCACAACTGTCTTCATGCACGAGAACCTCTTATTCCTCCTGCCTATTCCCTTGGTTTCCATCCTCAACGCAGAGACAGCTCTGACATATTTTGCTTATTCCCTCTCTAACTCTCCCTCTAAGTCTCCTATTTTCACCACAGACTCATTTTCCTGCCTCTGCAGATTCAGAAACCCTCCTGCAGAGCCCTAACGCAGTGAGACACCTCCTCCGGACCCCTCGGACCCTCTTCTTGCTGAGGACTGCCTGGTGCAGGGGCTCTACGGCAGATTTCTCTAGCAAAGCAGATGAGCTCATTTCCTAAAGCGATGCTGCTGTGCCCCCGCTGGGGCTCTAGTTGTTGCCCAAACAGAGACAAATGGAAAAGCAACTTCATGAAAAATCTCAATCTTGTTTCTGTTCTGTTTGGTTCCAGTGAAAGCTTTTCCTTAATTTGTTTCAGATTCCAAAATCCGAGCCTCTCTGCACACCCTCCCTTGTTTTTGTCCATCTACGTTCTCTCCACCTGCTTGTTCATGGATTTGCCTTTCCCTCCCCTCTTTTGCTTCTTTGAAAAAAAACCCAAACCCCAACCCCTTGTTTTTCTTATTCTGCCATCCCAGATCACCAGAATTAGTGCTTCTTTTTTTCCTCTTGTCACTTTTCCAAAGTTAAGGAAGTTTGGCCCCATTCCAGCTAGAAAGGGAAAAGTCATAAGGCAGTCCCCACCCACCATCCTTCTGCTCCGCTCCGGAACAGGAACAAGTAATGGGAAGAGATGGGAGAAGAGGCAGGGGAAATAACACACTGAACTTCCAAACTTTTTGATTTCAACAAAATAGATATATTTTCTTATTAAAAAATAGAAAACCAACCAAAACATTGTTTTTGATCCACAGCATTTTTTCACCAAATGAGTCACTTGCACCTTCCAGAGAGGAGCAGGGTGCTTGGAGAGGTGCTTGGGTAGGGGCATGCACAGGGTGTGCTGCTACGGGCTTAGGGCTCGGCTTAGCACAAGGAGGTACCTGGTGTTGGGCGACACTACTGCCTTTTCCTGGCATTGTCAGAATGCAGCCTGGAGGACAGGGAGCAGAGCCACCAGCAAGGGCTCGGCATCCCAGACCACCTCCGCAGGGTGTCCGGCCCCGGTGCACAGAGCAGCTGCCTGGCCCTGCTGACCTGGACGCTCCATCCTGGGAAAGGAGGGAGAGAGGGAAACAAGATCAGTCCTGAGCCACCACCTGTCCCCTGTGGCATGCAGGCCATGAACATCTCGAGGCCAGCACGGGCAGTCCTGGTGTCCCTGGGGCGGCTGAAGCACCCCTGGGTGCAGAAGAGGTTGTGCACAACAGGGCTACACAGTCTCCCCAGAATCTGGATTTACCTATCTCACATACAGGAATTTGCTGTGAAATTGGTAAATCTGCTGCCTTCTAGTCAGCTCTTCCAGCATCTCCTGCCCTCCTGCTAGGATCTTGTATCTTCTCTCCAGGCTGAATTTTTCTAACTTCTGCTTCAGCCTTCCGATCTTATTGCTTTGTGCAAGACAGAGACTGCTGAACTGTCAGGAAGTCTTCTTGCCGAGGTCGGGGCATCTCGCAGTCTTCTCTCCAGCAAGCTGAGCAGTTTCTACACTTCCAGTCTCGTACCAAAGTTGTTTTCTGATGCCTGGACGGTATGTATGGCTTTCCTTTGTGCAACTTTGGTGTCCTTTTTCATTCTGGACACTCAAGTTGGAAATAACATCTATAGTAATCATTTCAAGAGTAACGTGAACAGAGGCGAGATTGCTCCCCTAATTTTGTTTGATATTCTCCCATTATATATTCAAGGAAGGTGTTAGCTGCTTTCAGCGTGCTGTTGAAATGAGAGCTCATGTAGAGGCAGTTACCTGCAATCATTCCTGAGCCTTCTTCTGAGTCACAGCTTTCCAAGCCCCGTCCTGGAGATAGAGGCTGTAGTCTTTGTTCCCAGATGCCTTCCCTTGCATGTAGCCATATTAAAATGTATTTAGTTGGATTATGGCCATTTCACCAGGCAATTTAGAAGGTACTAGAACAGCAACCTGGCCTGCTTGTTATTAACATATCTACCAGTCACTGCATCACTTGCAGACTTCACCATCACAGTTTTTTTATGATCAGGTCAATCACCGGATAAAAACATACATAGCGTTGCAACAGGAACAGATTCTCCAAGGGACCCTGCTAAGGACACCTCCATCCTCTGAAGTTTCCCCAGTAACCACCACACAGTGAGATCTGTCTGAGACAGATCTTAGTCGACCTAGTGTGTGCTCTGATAATTCCTTCTATAGTGTGGGGTTTTTAATCCAAATGTCATGTAGTAATGAGCAAAATGCTTTGAGGAAATCCGAGTTTGCTATATCGGTACACTTGCCTTTATCAACCAGACCTGTAAGTCCATCCAAAAAAAGACGCCACAAAACCCCATAAACAGACTGGTTGATGTGCAAATCTCTGGGCTATGCCTTTAAATTTTTCTAAACACTGCAACCACACTGACATTTCTCCAATCTTTTGGAATTTGCCCATTTTTCTAAGATCTGTTAAACTGTAGCGTTGGCTTGAGCTAGTTCCTTCTAGACTCTTGAGCATCAGCTGTCCGGATGATCTGCAAATGCTGAATTTGAGGAGATCATGCCTCACATCCCCCATTGTTACAGATGGCAGGATTTATATTCCGTCCACAGTATCATCTGGAGATGAATATATCCTCCTGCTTCATTCCAAATACAGAACAGAAATATCTACTAAACATTTCTGCCTTTCTGCACCAGTCACCATCTGGCAAGAACAGGGAAGAGGCAGCGCTGACTGCCAAGCTCAAGCAGTCCCGCGGGGAGGCTCGTGCCATCCATGCGCCCCACACACACCCGTGAGCTGGGTGGCCTTGGGGCACCCCACACCCTGTTGCCCAGGGCTCTCCCCATGCCTTCCCCCTGCACTAACCAGCGCAGTTCCCTGCTGTGCCCTTGCCATGGGCAGGGAGCTGGGGCAGACCCCCTGCCCCCCTGCCCCAAGGACAAGCCAGCAGCCAGGCACCAGTGCACATTCTCCATTTAACCCCGGGCCAAAGACACCAGTACCATGTAAATCACTGCATGAAGGAGGCTGGAGGGCAGAGAATGGGGAGCAACCTTGATGGAGGAGGCTCAGATAAGGGGGCTCGTACTGAAATTCAGAAATCTTTTTTTTCTTTTCCCCCAGCCACTTAAAGAGCAGATGAAGCCTAACTGAGGCTTGCATGAGACCTGCTGGGGAAAATACTGCAAAACACCCAAGCAGTGCTTTGAATGTGTTTCTTAGAGTGGGAGTCACCTCTTGTGCCTGTCCAAGTCACTCCCTTGCTCAAGTCCCTGTCATGGCCTTGTGTGGCATCCCTGTGCCGTCGCACTAGCTGGGCTCACCAGTGCTTTCCTGGCTGCCTCAGGTCCCTCCCGGCTGCAGCATCGAGGGTGCAGAGCAGGCAGCCCCATGGTCCTGCAAATTACATATGCAGGGAGCCCCGGAGCCCCAGGGCTGGTGTGAGTGAGATCCCAGGGGAAGGATTCCCAGCCTTTTCCTTGATCCTTTTTTTTTTTTACATCAGTGTTCTTTATTTACTCCTTATTGCATATGGCAAAGCCAGGAGGAGAGAAGGAGAAGAGAAAAAAGGCACAAAGTCTGCAGGGGAGAAAAGAGAGGCGTTATTGTGAATGTGTGTTTGTCCCTGGCTGGTGGCACAGCTCCTCCGTGGGATGCGGGATTCCCTGCTCCGAGGGCTGCCTCGCTGCTGTGCGACAGGCAGCGGGGGCTGCTGCGGGAAAGGCCGTGCTCCGGTGGGAGATTCACTTCTGGCAGCAGTCACTGCACAGAGCGACGGTGCCGGGTTAGTCTGGCTGCATCCCCCTCGGCAGCAACACGGACCCCATTAATAATTAACCGGGTGCGGAGACAGGCATCACATGTGTAATGGCATCGCAGACATCTGACACTCCTAATGGCCTCCTCGCTTGGCCTCCCGCAGCAGGGCTGGCGGCTGGCTGCCACCGCTCCTGAAGGTCATCTCTGTGGTCCCATCCCCTCCCACGGCTGTGCCCGAGCCCTTGCTGCCCGCACGCCTCACCCCGCGTCCTGCCTCCGGGCAGAGGGCTCTGCACAGGGTGACAGCTTTGCCCCTGGGACAGCTCTTGGGGCGAGCCACCTTCCCAGTGCCTGCGGGAGGGCAGGGGGTTCTGGGGAAAACCAAGCTGGGGTCCATCAGCCAACCGTACTGCTGGGGTTGCTGGCAAGGAGCTGTCCTACCTTTCATCCAAACTCATTTTGCCACCTAGGAGAAGCCCTCTGGCACAGGCCGGCGATCCCTGCGCTGGGGCTGTGATGTGCTGCATCAGCACCGACTGCACGTGTGCTGCCTTTCAGCCCCAGGCCTGGGGGACGCGTCCGTGTGCCTCCTCGAGTGCTCCCGAGCTGTTAAAACATGTCCAGGGTTGGGAGTAACATTGGGCACAACAGGTCACGGTGAGGCAGGAAACAAGCCAGCGGGGAGGGAAAGCCATGGCAGCGCACGCTCCCCAGAGCATCACAAAGCAGCAGCTCAAGCGCCGCTGCGAAGGCTGGGGCTGCGCTGGGGCTCGGGCACGCAGCCCTGTCCCCCACACCGGAGAGAAACCTCTGCAGCAGCATCAGTGCTGGCTCTGGCCCTTAGAAAAGGGACTGCTAGAGGCACCAAGCTTCAGGGGGTCCCTCTAAAGAGACCACCCTGCAGTGACAAGGCACCAAAGTCTCTGGAAGATGAAGGAAAAGGTTCAGGTAGGGGATTAGCAGGTGGGATTAAAGGCTCAGCAGCTCTTGAGATGGATCTGACTGTGCTCTAAAGCAGCCCACCGCAGCTCCGTGCAGTGAGGAATTGCTCCTTGTCTGGTTTAATTACACCTTATAACAATTCCTTGCTTGCTCTCTGCGCTCACCTTTCCCCGGGGTCACAGCCAGGGTGCCCCGTGTGTCCCCAAGGGCAGCTTGGCCATCACCATGTCCAGGGCTGGCACCCGCGGTGAGGGTGAGGAGGCTGGCGGCAGAGCTGCCACCAAAAATTTGTTTGGAAGTGCAGAGAAACACCGCTCATGCATCAAAATTCAGTCATCAGCAAAGAGAATTAATTTTAAGCGCTGGAGACTGTTGCCACCGGTGACTCCCAGGCAAGCACACCTCTTCCAAAGCCAGCCCCGAGAGCTGGTGGTGCCACCGGGCTGTCCCCCCATTGCCTGCGCCCCCTGACCCCTCCAGCATCGGTGCTGGCAGCCAGCAAACCAATGCCTGATGTGCCCAGTGATGTTTGCCACCTACTTCTTTGACACCTTGTGAATGTTCCCAAATAGTGGTGGTGGGTGCTGAACCCCCGAGCATCAGCAGTGCAGGACGGGGGGGGGGCTTTTCTCTGTGCTGTGACTTTTCACAGTCAGGAAAACTCACATTTCCAAAAACAAGCCGGAGGGGGATGGAGGGGGCTCTGCCCAACAGTGCCCATCTCCTGACACGGATACACAGAAAAAGGGCAAAAACAGGGCAGGTGGGGAATGATCCCCCTCTGCCCCCACCAGACCCGGCAGCCATGAGCTCGCAGTTTAACTGTATGTCATAAGAAAATATTTCCTTGATTTT
>NW_009188529.1:19528-19849 GCF_000690835.1 Fulmarus glacialis
CCCGGCACGCACTGCCGGAGTGGTTTCTGTTTTCTTTCCAGCATCCATCCATCCCTCTTCGCGTTGTGTTTTTGAGCATTGCTGGCGCTGCAGAGAGGAGCCTGCAGGGACATCGAGGTCTCTTGTCCAAATGGCAACTGAAAGCCTGCGTTGCGTGTGAACGCTGGGGTTGTTTTTCCACTGCGTGTGGCATTTTGCTACATCTGACTGCATTTCACACCCCCCCCACCAGTTTCCTGGCCCAGCTGTGGCCCCCAGGGACCATGCTGGCTGGGGACACCGTGAGGGCTCTGGGGGACACTGGGTGCAGAGGGGACGCGG
>NW_009188529.1:19902-20256 GCF_000690835.1 Fulmarus glacialis
AGGTTGTCCGGCGGGGCCCCTCACTGCGGATGCGGCGTTTTGGGATGCTGTGCTGCAAGCCCTCCCGGCTCACACCGAGCCCCTCGCGCTGCCTTGGCCCCACGTCCCCTCAGGTGCCCTCTCCTCTCCACCTGCCCGGGGCTCTGCCAGGCAATGTCCCCAAGAGCATTTTGCTTCTCCTGGTGTTGCTGGTTTGCAGCCTGCCACCAGCACGGCAAGATCCCTGCCGTGCAACGGCACCCGGTTGTGATCGCAAGGCAGCAGCATGAGCAGCTGTAGCCGGTGCTGAGGGGGACGGGTGGGAAACTGAGCCCACAGCCAGGCGAGGGAGGGAACAGTGGGGACCAGTGGCTG
>NW_009188529.1:20298-20897 GCF_000690835.1 Fulmarus glacialis
GCCCAAAAAAGGCAGAAGGGGCTGACGGGAGCTGCCTTTACTGATTTCAGAGCAGGAAGGAGAGTTTTATCCTCTGACACCAGCCAAAGCACCAGGCAGCAACACTGGGTGCCCCATACTGGGGTGCCCTGCAATGCCCTGAGCCTCTTCAAGGCCTCTGCCGCCTCAGCATGGCTGTGCTCCAGCTGCCAAAATCAGTGAGAAATGCCCCTTGACCGCTGGCGGGGTTGCATGGCGGAGACTTTTCATCTGGCAAAACCGGTCTGAGCAGGAGGCTGAGGCTGCTGGAGCGGGGGGATCACCACCACCCTCCACCGAGGCTCCTGGTGGGATGGGGTGACAATGTGGGGTGCCCTGAGAGGCTCCTGGGGAGCCGGGTGGGGGCAGAGGGGAAGGAGGCAAACAGACATGGGGGGTGAATGAAAATGGGGGGCTGCAGGACAGCGAGGGCTGGCCCTGTCCCTGCAGATCAGGGCAGGAGGGCCCCGCAGTTGACTCGGGAGGCGGAGGGGGAGGAATTTGCTCTGGAGGCACTTGCTACTTCAGATAGCTGGGATGCCGGAGCCGGGAGGGTGTTTACATTCCCGCCCTTATCTGTG
>NW_009188529.1:20946-21299 GCF_000690835.1 Fulmarus glacialis
GGGTGCCAGCACTGGCCCTGCACCCTTCTTGGTGGCCTGGGTTGCCTGCGGGGACAGGGACATGGGATGGGGCAGCCGTGGGCCAAAGTCCTATTGACCTTGTGTCTGCATGGGACGGGCGGGCTGGGTGCTCACCCCACCTCTTGTCCTGCGTTCGCCCCTCTCCGGCTGCGATCTGGGGGTGTGGGTGACTCAGAGTCACCCATCATGGTCTTGCTCACCTGGCAGGGTATAAGTCCCCCTTTGCTTTTTGCACCTAGGAGACATGTGTGCAAAAGGGTCCCATGGAGGAGCGGGGGGTCATGGCATCCCCAGATGCGTTCCCCTCGCCGTTGTGCCACAGGCAGACGGAG
>NW_009188529.1:21610-21833 GCF_000690835.1 Fulmarus glacialis
GGTGGGTGGGCCCCAAGTACCGGCACGGCTGGGCTGGCAAGGTGGCGTGTGCCAGACCCATGCGGGAGCTGCGGGAGCTCATCGCTCGGCTCCCCGGGTCCCACGCAGTTCCTCTCGATGCACTCGCCACCCGCACCCCACAGCCTCCCATGCCACGGGCCCCCCAAGCTCCCACCGGAGGAGCAGCCGTGGGACCATGGCTGTGTGCGGGGCAGACGGGGCA
>NW_009188530.1:0-14328 GCF_000690835.1 Fulmarus glacialis
GGAGCAGGATCCTGGCAGGACCTGCAGCCTGTGAAGAGGAACCCATGCAGGAGCAGCATTTCTGGCAGAACCTGTGGCCTGTGGGAAACGCATGCTGGAGCAGTCCATTCCTGAAGGACTGCACCCCGTGGGAAGGACATGAAGCAGTCAGTGAAGAACTGTGGGAGCAGTTAGTGAAGGACGGCAGCCTGTGGGAAAGGACCACGAAGGAGTGGCAGAGATGGAGCGTTATGAGCTGACCGCAACCCCCATTCCCCGTCCCTGTGCGCTGCTCGGGGGGAGGAGGTGGAGAAATCGGGAGTGAAGTTGAGCCTGGGAAGAAGGGAGGGGTGGGGGGAAGGGAAGGTGGTTTTAGTTTTGTTTTATTTCTCACTATCCCAGTCTGTTACAATTAACTGGCAATAAATTAAACTAATTTCCCCAAGTCGAGTCTGGTTTGCCCGGGACGGAAATTGCTAAGTGATCTGCCTGTCCTTATCTCGACCCATGAGCTTTTCATAGTATTCTTTCCCCCAGTCCCATTGAGGGGGGAGAGTGATAGAGCAGCTTGGTGGGCATCTGATAGCCAGCCAAGGTCAACACACCACAACGGTCCCACAGTTTAATCAAGGGCTTTTTTTTACCTTTTCAGTGTAAGATACTCCCTTAAAATTTTGTAACTTCTATTAATTTTTTTGGGGTGTCAGTGGTAGGAAAGTTTTGTCTGAACTGTATATTAACTATCTACGTATTTATATGGTGTTACACATCACATTGGTCTGAAAGCCTCAGAAAAATACACCTATTTAGCTTCCCAATATGTCCAGGAAATAGAAAAGTATTACCTCTTTATTTATATGCTAAGTAACCAGTTGAGGTCTGTAACAGAGTCACAGCATGTAACCGGGGTTTGAAACGTCAGACCACGAACACAAATAGCTTTGAACACGATCATACTCTTCCTGGCAATGCACACACAGAAAGACCTCTCCCTTCTCCCCTCCATTTCTAGTGCTCTCTAATTCCATGCAAATATTTTGGAGATACCCCTTCTCAAGCCAGTTCTGTTTTGCCACTGCCATATGAAACCTGGAAGCTGAGGACTGTGAAAATGAAAAACTGCAAAGAGAGAAAGATTCCCTGCTGTTTTCTCCAAGTTAAAGCTTGTCCTTACTACACAGAATTAGCATGCCCATCCTTGTCTATGCAGCATCTTGAAGCAGATATGATAATCGTGTTTTCACTTCAGGATATCAAGGAAATCTGATGAGCATTGTACCGGAAAGGTCCTGGCATTTTGCAATTATCATTCTTATATCAACTGCAGCAGAAAAATGTGTGATCAATTAAAAATCAGTTCTAAAGCTTGTTGCTGATTGACTATGCATTATTTAATGAATACTCTGCCAATTTCTTCTTTTCAACCTCATAAAATGCAAACTTTGATGTTCAAATAGCTTCCATTAATGCATTCTGTCATGAGTGTTGTTCTTAATGCATATGACGTGATTACGCAGCTCTTATCAGTTCTTCAAAAAGGGTAATAAAACCATAAACTGCTCCTCACCAGTGAGCTTACATAATAAGAGCTAGTATTTTAATTAGGCTTTTCTTGTCGCCATTTAAATATAGCTTGATAGCAGGTGGGAACAAAGAAGGAAGACAAAAAACTTCAAAATATTTTCATTCTTTCCATCACATGGTTCATGTTCGCAATTTAGGAAAGCGACAGATAACAATTATGATGGAGTAGTGAGATAAAGAATTTTTAAATCAACTTTTTTTCTTTACAAAACCAAAATGTCATTATTAAAACCAGTGATGAACCAATGAAACTCTTCCACATGATCAATACATTGCAGAGAATCACATCTTGATAAATTATTGACAGAAAAGGCTACAGTTTCAGTTTTTCATACCAGAGTTTATCTTTGCTTTAATTCAAAGTAAGAAGCTAACTCCTTACCAAGGCAAGGATTTAGAAGACATAGCAGTTTCTGAAGGTATGCAACAAATAGATAAGGCTTACTAATTCAACTTTACCCTGCCCGGAGATGGGCAAAGGTGGCGTTTAGACCAAAGTGAGGACTACACCAGTTTTAAGATGATTCTGTAGGAAGGCTTTCAGGACAGAGAAGCTGAAATCACACCAGGGGACCACTAAAATCAGAGAATACAGTAGTACAGATTGATGCACATAAGAATTGTGCTGATCCATAAACACATCAAAACCAGTATTCATGACTTCTCATTGGAGATCTAAGGCTTGTACACATCTCATATCAGTAGTAAGAGATTAACTGCATGGAAATCAATGCAGTGAAAGGAAATCTAATTGATTCTGCAAAGGAAAACCATCAGAGTTACTGTTAAAGACAAAAGAAATATCTGCTGCCTTCAGTGGCTTTGATTACATATCTATGAAAGGAAGTGCAGAAGAGTCACCACTTGTAAGTTGTGCAAATCTCCTCATTTTAGCCATATATCTTGGGAATTGCTAATATCCCTTGTAAAACAAACATTAAGAACTTAATTTTGCTTTCATCGCATGTGATCAACAAAGAGATTAAGAAGTCTGGAGGTGACTTCTCTCTGGGGCTGGGGGAGATGATCACCTTGCCTGCAGGAGGTGAGCATGGGCGGAGTAAGTAAAGGAGCAGTGGGAGAAGGTCAGAAGACTCTGCAACACCAGAGGTGTCAAAAAGGATGTTGAAGGATCTTCTCTGAGACTCTGCATGAAAGGAGGGGCAGGCAGAGTCTAAGCTTGTTGGGTGGGTAAATGGAGACTCCTGTGAAGGTGAAGGCTGGAAGCTGGTGACTTCAGGCACCTTGAGGAAGGGTCCTACTCTGCTGACAGATCTGCAGCTACAGACCAGGTTCAGTGCCCCGGTTCTGGGGCTGTGAGCTCTGTCCTGCCTGGGGAGGAGAGCTTTAAACCCAGAACAACAGGGGAGGGAGACAATGGCCCACAGTCAGGCAAGGAAGTGGTAGACCAGGCTGGCAAGAAAAGGGAGATGTGGACAAGAGAGACTCTGGTGAACAGGGCTGAAGGAGGCCCACCTCAAACAATGCACAAAAATAAGGAGAAGATGAGCACACAACTCCATAAGGAAAGCTTTCATACTTTTCCTGGGAAACCATCACATCTGGGTGCCTCTCTGTGCCTGTACACTAACGCATGCAGCGTCGGGAATAAACAGGAGGAGTTAAGGTTTGTGCGCAGTTGTAGAGCTACAATCTCAATAGGATCATAGAGATGTGGTGGGACAGCTCATACGACTGTAGTGCTGTGATGGATGGATACAGGCTCGTTAGGAAGGACAGGCCGGACCGCTGAGGAGCAGGAGTGAGAGAGCAGCAGAGATGCATGAAGCTTGGTGACGCATGAAGAGCCAGATGAGAGCTTATGGATCAGGATTAGTGGGCAGGCCAATGTGGGTGGTGGTGTGGTGAGTGCCTGCTACTGGCTGACCGGTCAGGAAGAAGTGGATGAGGCTGCCTTCATACAGCTGGAAGAAACCTCACATTCTAATGCCCTGGTCCTCGTGAGGGACTTTAACCATTATCTGCTGGAGGGACAACAGCTTGGGCACAAGCAACCCAGGTTGTCTGTGGAGGGCATTGATGACAACATCCTGACGCAGGTGACCAAGGAGCTGATGCTCTGCTGGACCTCACATTTTCAAACAAGGAGAAAATGCAGGGGAAGGTGAAAGCTGGGGGCAGCCTTGCCTGCGCGCACCATGAGGTGGTGAAGTTCAGGATCATGAGAGGAAAGATCACGGCAAAACACATTAAGCCCTGGACTTCAGGAGAGCAGACTTTGGCCTGTTCAGGGACTTGATTGGAAGAATCCAATGGGACATCGCCCTGGGGAGAAAAGAGGTCCAGGAAAGTTGTTGCATTTTTAAGTATCACCTCCTCCAAGCTTAAGAATGGTCTATCCTGATGTGTACGAAACCAAGCAAAGGAGGCAGGAGGCCTGCGTGGATGAGCACGTTGCTCCTGACACAACTCAAACATTACAAAGGAGTATACAAGAGATAGAGGCAAGGACAGGTGACCTGGGAGGAATGTAGAGACATTGTCTGATTGTGCACGGATGGGGGTTAAGAAAACCAAAGCCTGTCTGGAGCTGAATTCAGTGAGGGCCATGAAGGGCAATAAGAATGGCTTCTATAGGTACATCATCAGCAAAAGAAAGTCTAGGGAAAATATGGATTTGCTGCAAGTAATATTATTTAGCTATTAAGCATGTACTATAGAGCCTATATATTGCAATTCCTTGTTAGGAACAGTTAAGGTTTTTCTAAGATTATCATTCTTACTAAATCACGTTTGTGGTGTGTCTACAGTAGTCAGTAAAGTCTGGAGACGCTTTCTCCAAGAAATGTTAAGGCTCCCTGTGGAAAGCAGAAGAGTTTGTAAGATCCTGTGGTTTTTAAGGTCTTTAGGGACAATCCAAAATTGGCAAAACCGATACTCAAGTCCCACATAATGGGCTATAGGAGTAATGACTGAATTCTATGATCTGGAGACACATTCCCAAAGTTTTTTCCTTTTAAATTGGACACAGAAGAGATTTTTTGTCTTGCTTCTGCCAGCTTAAGTCCTTAAGTGCATTAATATTTTTCTCAGGTTTCTACAAGCTTCTCTATATTTTTGACACTGCATCATTACAAACGCAGTGCATTTCCATTTGTATTCTGTGAGCAGGGTAGTCCACAACACATATGGATTCTAATCACACCTAGAATCTGCCAGAGTCCAGCCAAATAAGCAATTATCATGATTCTGGGGATTTAAAAACATATGTTTCCAGAAAAATACACTGTCCTGTTTTCTGTTCTTCAGGGAAGAAAAGAGAATTTATTTCACTTCAACAAAGAGAACCACGTCTGCTTGGATTTCCTTGCCCTGGGTTCTAATGGGGTTATTTTAATTTATAACTGCCTTGTTATATTAAAGAATGTATCAGTAAATGTACCATTTAGTATGGAACTCTGATTCTGCTTTTAAGTTCTGCTTAATGGATTATCTTGTATTCTGTAACTTAATATCACTGATGTTATGTAGGGCGTCACTATAAATTAGATTATTTAATGTGAGATGATACAGTGTTTCATTTTAAATATTTTATTGTATTATAGAACGAATATCTGCCTAAGGAGAGCGCACAGATCACTTGTCAGCATAAAGAAACTGGCAACTGGGATTCAGGGTTCCTCGAGGTACACATCTGACCTTGGACAGTGAGCTATTCAGTGTCATATTCCTCTTTAACACAATGTTTAGTAATAGAAACCATCAACATCTAATCCAGCAGCTGGTAGAGCTAACAGAATTGTTTCTGAAGCTTTCTCACGGCTCTGACGAATGGCAGAGTTTCTGGGGGAGGTGAGACCACCATCACAAATGAAGGTGAGCTACTCCACAGTCCCTTAGATGGCACCTGCTTGTGGCATCCTAGCATGTGTCACTTAAACACACACTCACCAATGACTACTGCTATCTAAAGTAAAAGGTAACTATTTTCATGGCACAAAATAGCAGCTTTCCAAGAGCAACACTTTTCATAAGCGCTTATGTCAATGGACATCATCTACCAACCACGGTTTTGTAAGATGCCAGAAACCGTTATGCACAGACCCGAAGTAGATCGTTCTAGCTGTTAGATCTCTGAAATGAAAAATGCCCTTAACAAAGGATACCTGTTCAATATCCATAAAGCACAATTGAAATTAAAGGAATATCAACATTTTAGATTTCTCTAATAGGAAGGAATTCTTTTCAGTGGAACTGACCCTACCCTAGTGTGTTGCACTGATAGGAATTTTGCACTTTGTGAGACTGCAGTAGCATATAACGAAATGTGGTAACATATAAAGGAAGAGAATTCAGTACTTGCCCTATAGTGCAAGTACAGATGTGAATCGCTCTAAGCTAGCAAGTCCATCAACACATGCATTTTTGCAGGTACATACTCAGTTTCCTTAATGCAGAGTGTGAATGTCTGCAACATTTAATATATTAATTCTGTAAGTCCACTGTAAGGTAGCAATATATTGCCATCTTCATGCTGTAACTTAACCAGTTAAGTTACAAACAAAAGCGACATATATGAAGTCACAGAGGAAGCCTATGGCAGTGTCTCACCTCCAGGGCGATGCCTTGAACACTATATCAACCTATGTCTCTCATATTTGGATGTAAGAGCAGTAACTTTTTTTCTGATTTATTGGTAAAATTTCTATGGCAAATAATCAATTTCATTTTTTCCTCTGAAATCTTTCACACCCACAAAAAGAGCAACATCTTATTTACAATAAAATCACCTATATGTTCTTCCAGTAACATTTATTGTAGCATCTTCAATTATCTTAAATACCTTGCTCTTTCGCCACTGATGAAAATGCAGTACCACGAATGCTGAGATGGGAAGGGACACCACCGTTCTCAGCAGAGCTCGTAACACTGACTGTGCTAAAGCTTCCCTTCAGTGAACGAGGACCAAACACGTCGAGCCCACTGATGCCAAAGGAAATTACAAGGATGTGCAAAAATAAAAATAGGACACTATGGCCACTGTAACCAAAGAGCAGAGCGTCAAAGGGAAAAACAAACACAACACTTTTCCAGTGGAATTTTTTGAATAAAATGGGGGGAGAGGGGAAGGGGAATCCCCAACCAGAGTAACCTGTCCAGGTATTCAGTGTACGTGTAATATGTCTTACTGGGGTTTCCTTGAAGAATTCATATTCTGACACTGGAAAAGGGGATGAGGGGGAGTTTCATTATTCTGAAACTCTTGCTTTTCTCAGAATGCATGAACCATGTAAAAAGCTGTCTTATATCCCCCACCATGCTTAAATAGGGCTTATATAGACATTGGCAGGGGGGTGCTTTTCTTCCTTGCAACTAGCAAGATAGCCAAGGCAGAATAATTACATACAGCAGACCACAGCTAAATATTGATTCAGATGTCATTGCAAAAAGAAGAGGTGAGAGAATAGCAGCTTGAAAATAATGATGTAAAAATCTATGAAATAATAGTGGAGACAAATAGACCTACAGCAATTACACACACAGCAGTTCAAAAGCTGGGCTGGATTAGGAAAAACAGCAGATGATTCAGTACCTCCTGTGAAAATGGTCCTCCTCACTTGATATCTCTGCAGCCTTCTGCCTGGAACTAAGCCGGCATGACAGGCACGAATTCAGGCAAGGAAAAACCTGCTAATTAGAGGAGTCACTCCAGTTTAGTTCCAGGTGTCATCACTTAACCAGCTTTTTGCATCTAGATACCCTAGTTAGGAAGACTTTGTGCTACAGCGTTACAAAAAAGTGGATAACAACAAATGAGATGGATAGGTTCTGGCCCTGTGCAGCAGGATCTATCATTCAAACGTTTTATACATGAATGAATTCCAATATTTCTCTGAATTGTATTGCACTTTTTAGACAGTAATATCTATGACAATAAGCTGTTTACCAGCATTAGCATTCTTTCTTTGAGGGCACCTGCAAACCTTTAACATGATAGGGGCTGAAAGACTTACTCCTCTTTTTTTCCCTGGCATTTGCATTTCACTGAAATAGAGTTTTCTTACTGCAACTTCTGCACCTGCTGTGAAACGTAACATCTATTACTTTAAAACCAATTATACACTTGATTGCTGCATAATCTACAAGAATAAAAGGTGGTAGTTCCTGCTCCAGAAGAGTTGACACTGGAAAAGGTTTATTGACTGTGAGTGCAGGAGAAACCCATTTTGACCATTCTGTGGGGTTGCAGTAAGTGCAAGGGCGTACAGAACTTCCAGCAACTATAATCCTCTTCCTGCATGTTTTGGGTACTTTAAAGAAACAGTGGAAACAGTAAAAGACTGACTGGCTAGGAAAACCTCAAAAAAAATGTTTCTCTTTGCTGAAGAATAAATACTATGATCTATGAGAGAGATTTTTTTGAATTATAACTGCTGCCTCTGAAGTTGTGCAGAACTGCTTTCCCCAGCATCTGATGTGTCACCGTTATCATTAGTATCTGTCAGGGCTGTTATAGATTCTGACTCAAAAAAAAAGGAAAATAGCAGCACGGCAGAAGTTCTTCTGCTTTTGAAATTGGAGTTTAACAACTCCTGTGAACTGTACTTTAGTGCTGTCAAAGCAGGCAAATATTCACTGCACATTATTAGAGCAGTCCTGCTGCTTGCTCCTTCCTTTTGACAACAGGGCCCAGGTATATACCTAGCTTGTCCTTAAAGCAAATATTTTGAACCTGGATGTGCTTATTTTGGGATAATTTAGATAAAGCACTCCCTGACATCAGCCATGCTGCCAAGCAAACCAGCAAAGGAAACCTTTTCACACTGTACTTATTTTCTTTTTGATAAATAGAGGGGTCCAAACCTGTCAGCCACAAAAGTTTTATGAAAACGGAGTTCAGGGTCATAGTAACTATTAACCTTTGCGTAGATACTGTTGGGGCAAATGTACCACGGAAACCTCACGTGAGCCCTCTGCACGTGGGCAGAACATTGCTCTAAAAGATGTAACGTGATGAAACTGGTAAAATATTCCAATAAGATCAATTAAAAGAAGCTTTTTTGTGGCAGAATTGAAACTCCAAAAGTGGGTAGCTGTTGAGTCATAAATGGCAAGATCAGAAAAAGAGAGGAAATCTAAGGGGTGAAGATTTTTACAAAGATAAGCATACAGAGAACAGGGCAAAGGTACAGCCTGACGCTTTTTTGCAGTCCTATCATGCCACCAACATCCTCATATCGCTAGAAAGTATCACACAAACTGTTTGAGGATAATACAGCCTATTCACTGAAAACCACCAAGCACCACACTGAAGGCCAGGGGGCTGATGCCATCGAACACTGAGGGGGACTTCGGGCTGTCGGGTGCACCACGGAAAGGATGGATTTTCTTCATAGACATTTTGCATAGTCATTTACACCCAAAAAAAGTGAATATGTCATACTGCTATTCCAGTTTAACAGTTTTTCACTCGTTCTACAAGGGCATAAATGATGGCTCATGTCGTAGGACAAATGAGAGGAATGAGCCCTTTAATAACAGCCACATTTAGGCAATGTGTTCTCTCTTGCGCTGAAGTTAGCGGCTCTCTTTCTATTGACTCAGGAGCTCATACTGGTAAGGGCCCAATTCTTCCAACAGCTTTGGAAGACTTAATTTGTTAAGACTTTGGCTGAGATCTGAGAAAGGCTGAAGCATTTTTCCGAGGTGCCAGAAGTGAGGGCTTTTTTGCATTCTGATCTTCTGACATAGATTTTCTCAGATCCAATATCTGTCATTATTTACACAGCTCTGTTGGCATGTGTGGCATTCTGCAGGCTAGTAAGAAGTCAAGAACCATGCTCTGAGGAGTTAATCATCTAAAAATTGGCATATAATTTAATGAGTAAGGACAAAAGAAAACAAGATAAATAGAAAATTGCTCCTGGGAAAGTTCCACTCTTTATTTTTAATCACAAGGAATGCAGATCATTCAAGTTGCTTCTGCTTCAGATTTGTTTCTTTTTTGATTGATTAGACATGCAAGAGAGAAAGAACGACCAGACACAGCGACCAAAAGTTCCCCTAGGAAGGATGAAGTAGAAGGCACAAAGGGAATAAAAAATTTCTGAACCAAACCCTCTTACTCGCCTGACCTGCCTCTCCTTTGTGTTGCCAAAGAAGAACAAACCAGGAGATTTCAAGGGGAAAGCTTTTTTTTTCCTGAAAATTGGGATATCTTCAAGGTGATGCAAACCCCACCCACCCTTTGCTCCCACCTTTCCTGGGAGATGCAGCATTTGGTCGGGTTGCGGACTGTGCACAGCGGGGGGCTGCTGAGGGCAGCACCGGAGCTGGCACGCGCTCACGTACCTTAGTGCAGTTGTAGGACCACCCTAAAATACTCTAAAAAGCGTTTGGCCCTGTAACCACCTAGAACCAGGGGAGCTGGTATGTAGTTCCCAGCACGTTACTCCTTTCCATCCCATTTGACATTTTTTCCCTCCCTCTCCTGCAACACAAGCCAGCCTACCTTTAGCAAACACATTCACACCATCAAGTTTGAACAGACTTTAATTTTTCTCTGCCTTTGCACTTGATGTTGTCCCCACAGATGGAGACATGAATTTCCCTGGCAATTACATTCTGAGTAACTCGATTAGTCCTGAAATACAGAACAGTGAGCATTGTATATTTTCTCTATCTCATTTATAATTCTTGTAGGTTTTTTTTCAAAAAAGCTTCTTTCTTCTCTGGCAATTCTCTGCTGATCATTAGCCTTAAATAGATTATATCGAAGTATGTAAAAGCCTGCTTATTTTATAAACTGCAGCCATAATTTTATTTTAAGGTAAATGACTGGCAAGGAAAAGAGCAAAAAGGCACATATGTTAGAGGTACGCAAGATAACACTTAAAACTACCAGTTAAGTTCTCCTCACCAACCCTGATTCCAAGCGCAGGAACAGGGAATACAGCTGAATTACAGGCCAACAGATGATTTACTTATTTGGAAGAAAAAAGAAACATACAGAACAAATCCACTGTTGCAAGATATTTCCAAGATTCATATGGAATTCAATAGTAACAGGAATATTTGAAGTTACTTAAAAAAAAAAATCTGTCATGCGTCCCATGTACTAAACTTGATGTCTTAGGGAACTCTTAGGTAATTAAGTTTTCACAGTATTTCTTAATAAAAATTGGTGGAAAGTGGTATCAATTATTTCAGCATTAAAGGATAAAGCTGGGAGTAAAGAAGACACTTCTTCTCCTGGGCTGTATACACTGTCCTGTTGTATATATAATTTGTCCATTTTGATATCAATATTTTTCCTTTTTGTACAGTTAATTTGCTTTGGTAGAGAAGGCAATGGAGGAAGTAAATCGGTCATCTTGACTTTGGCAAGAAAAAAGGTAAATCTTTCTAAGATCGAAGTTAAGTACACCCATTCAGCTTGGTAAAACTAACATGAATGTGAATCAGTAACGTGCTGTGATTCAAGGTACGCAAGTTCACAGCAAAACTGTATTAAAGAAAGGAAGATTCACTTGCGAAATGGAGGAAATCACTAACACAACTCGATGTTAACTTTCAATTAGCAGATGTAGCTTTCGCTATACGTTGTGAAGCTCAGTCTGTTAGATTTAAAATAGAAAAAAGCAGCGAACAGTGAAGAAAAAAATGGTGGTCTATTTTTGCTTTCTTTGCCATGTCCTAAAGGCAGTCTCTAGTTGTTGAACGTAATGTGTTATCAACTGATTGTACATTTTCAGCTGACCAGACCAGAAGCCCAATGACGAGAAGAACACATCAGTCTTCACAAGTGAGTATGAAAGAAAGAGTTTTGTCAGCATCAGACCCCAATCTCTTGTGAATCAGTACAAACTGCTCAGCAGTGATTTGTTGGGCAGCAGACTAAGGAATTTGAAACGGCACAGGATGAAAGTGGGGCATGTACATGGTGCAATGAGAAAAAATGAGCTCCTCAGAAGTCATTTTGCATAGAGGCAAAGGCTGCTGCATCTCCACTCCTATCAGATGTGAGGTCGATGACTCTCTCAAACCCAATTTTCCTGATGGAGCAGAGGAGAGAGTTTCCTGCTCCTGTATCTGTTTCCTCCAACCTGATTTGCAGACTGGCAATGATAATGTCTTCTATTGCTGTTTTGAAAATCATAAAATCCGAAAACAATCTAGTTAAGGACACAGACAAAAAATCCCCAAGAGAGCACTGGGGACAGGAGACAGATTTTCTCAGATAATGAGCTTTTAAAACTCATTTTTTGGTGTAAAAATTCCATCTAAAAAAAGAAGTTGCCACTTTTTCTTTTCTTCTTACAGTAGCAAGAGTGTTTGGCATACGCAAAATCTTAATATTGGATTTGCACCAGGAAACGAAGCCAGGGGATCTGGCCAGGAAATCCAAGATGGCAGTGGCCGAGGGACAGGTTTGTTGCAGTATGAAAGGCTCCATGAAACACAATGAATCCCTAACAAGTGGGTTTTTTAAAGCCTGCTCAGAAAACTTTCCAGAATACACTTCTACTTTTGTCCATTTTGGAAATACCTACAGGGCAAATTCAGGGCAACTCTGTTCTAGAGATGCATTCTCCAAACAGGGCTGCTAATATTCAAATATCCCTAGTGCCAAGTTTGCCAGTCTGAAGACACTCTTGTGAAGCAATGATATGCTAACCAAATCATACTGTCTATTATGTCTATAATCTGTCCTGTGTCCAACATTCGGAGAAGCAGGTGCATCCTCTCAAAGAGCTTTCATAAAGTGTTCTTTCTCTGCATTTTTAGACACAATTACTTTGCAGTAAATTTATATATTTGGGAATTCTACAAATAAATTACATGATAAAACAATCCCAATAAAGATGCTAGAAGCTATCACACAGGTTTCAAGAAACTAGTCAACAGAGAATTATTCTTTCTTTACTTCCAAACAATAGCAGCATGGTCTCTAAATTCATTTGCACACTTGTTCTTTCTCTTACCAGCTGTTGCCCTTTTGGACCCCAACCAGCATACTGAAGCTTTGCATTGCTGACCTCAGGGGGATACAAATTCTGGGGATCCCTGCAAAAAGAGAAAAATAAAATTTCAGCTTCAGGAATGTCCTTACTTAAGCTGGTGCACACCTGTTTCGGAAATCCACCATGACCTTGTAAGGCATCTTTCAGCTGGAATCATCTAATATTTAGTGACAGATTTCAGTAGATTGATTTACTGTAAGGTAAGCACTATACCACTAGCAAGCGTTGGTAAGATCAAATATTTAACTGACAATTTCTGTTTCTTATTAATACAAAGTTAAACACATTAGTTCCACTGCTGACTGCCTAAGCCTTAAGAATTAGTCAAGGGATGGCAAACAAAGTAATTGTATTTATCACACTGATGATGTCCACAAAGGATAAACAATAATTATATTTTTGAATCATACTGCCACAAGAAATACATAATTTCATCTTCTTCACCCTATGGCTTTTCTGCCTAATAATTTTCCTTTGAACATGACTGCAGGAAAGTTCAACAACTGTATGACAACTGATACGCGGCCTGACTTTGAAGGGAAAAGCTACTATTAATACCAAATATCTCATTTTTTAAGAAAATAAAATCAAAATGCTTTTCTTATTCTTTCATCCATTACCTTCATTTTGCAGCAGAACATCAGTGAGACTTAGCAAATGCAATATAGAAAAAGGAGGCTTTTTTGGTAAATGTCACAGCAGCATAATGTCATTTTATCACAGCACAGACAGCATTGCCTTGATGGAATTTATACTCAGCATAAGTAATTACATTACATATTCTGAAGTCACATTGGTACAACTCTGTGTATAGTAATATTCTACAAACAAGAACACTAATAAAGCCTGTATACAGTATACCTCATTAGCAGATCTCAAACTGCTTTAAAAAGTAAGGGCATTATCATCACTGGTCTACAAATAAGAATAGCAAGGCAATTTGAGGCCAACACCACCCAAAACCAGAGAAAAGAGCCAAAGCCTGCCTAGCCTTTAAGCGAAAGGCCTTCTCTGCTTGTATAGAGTTTATTTCTTCATTAAAGGCAATGTTTTCCAGACCATATTTTCAAAACAGAACAAAACTAATGCAATAATTGGACACTAACTGAATTCTCTTTATTGCCTGTTTTGTGACCTGGTGCTGTACCACAGTTACACTCCAGCTCTGCCCTTTCAGGCAAGAACTCCCTTGGCTGCACATTCCCGCTGCACTGGGGCTGTTGTAGCAAGTCCAAAGACAGCAGCAAGAGGAGTGTTTAGAAATTGATTTTGTGTGGTCTTTCCAATGTGAAAAAACTAGCTTTTCCTGTGAACTTCTGTTCAAAGACCAGCTAGAATCAGGGCAGACACTAGATGAGGACACTGAAGCCTACAGGTTCCCCCTTCCATAACTCCTGCAGCTGGAACAGCAACTTCTGCTCTCCTGCTAGAAGGTATGCATCAGTGGTTATAAACCATAACCCATGTCTGTAAGGCCCCTGTGAAGAGGTACATGGAGCTGGTTAAACATTAAGGTGCTCAAGATGACAGGTTTGATGCAGACGGGACGATTGGAGGCTCGCCAACGTGACGCCCATCTACAAGAAGGGCCGGAAGGAGGATCCGGGGAACTACAGGCCGGTCAGCCTGACCTCGGTGCCGGGGAAGATTATGGAGCGGTTCGTTTTGAGGGCGCTCACACAGGTCCGGGACAACCAGGGGATCAGGCCCAGCCAGCACGGGTTCATGGAAGGCCTCAAGGCCATGGAAGGTTCAAGGTCCTGCTTGACCAACCTGATCT
>NW_009188531.1:0-42006 GCF_000690835.1 Fulmarus glacialis
ATGATTCTATGATTCTATGATTCTATAGCGTCATGGTTTGCTAAACCTTTCTTCATCTAGCTAAACTGGTACAAGGAAAAGAATTCAGTATTTAGTAGTTTCCAACAGGTTTGGTTATGATATTTTATAAGGAGGATGCACTTGAAACTTCTCTTAGTTACAATATTTATTCAACAAACTACAGTGGGATAGTTATGCTTTTAAATTAGTACAAATGAAAACATAACCCTAATGTGTGCATTTTGTACAACTGTTTCATGATTTAAATGGTCCATTGTAACAGGCTGAGACCTTTTGTAACATTAATTCCACTTACGTTATTGTGAATGCTTTTACTCTGATTTGTTTCTGCATGTACAGAGTCCTTGTATACCTCCTTCAGTTTAAAAAAAAATAAAAATATTGTTTTGCCTTGAATTTGGAGAGTTACAAAGAGAGCTGGAATTAACGTTTCTTGTTTGATACATTAGAGTGTTCACAGAAGGTCCAGCACTGCTTCACTGAAGACAAAAAGATTTTACAGGGCACAAGGTAGAGTCTTTAGGTGTTCTGCTTCATAATACTGGAAAAGAAAGGAAGGAAGGCATGTAAAATACAATTTTTTAAAACACTTGGAGGACTTTCATTTAATGAAAAATATCTGTATGTATAGTGAAGACATCTAATGACTTTTTGCTGTGTTTCTGTCTTAATGCTGGTATAAAATTAATTGAAGACAATGCAGGCTACAACTTGAATGGTCTGTGGAAGATTTAGATCTTTGATGTACTCTTGAATGTAGGATTTCTGGGCCATTTTCTTGGCTTTTGGGTTTACTAAATACAGCTTAGATTGCTTAATATTACTTTACAAGCACCCGTAAGTCTTGGCTTGGATTAAAACATCATGTTAGAGAAATCTGGCTATGTTATATTTTCTTTTTGATGGTCCTAGCTGATCAAGGGATTTTAAATACTTTGGTGACTCTGGACCTAAGCAGCCTAGTCTGCATTAAGGAAAGGAATGCAGAATTTGCCTATATGATCATAGCTCATGGGAAAAATTACACTGATCTTGGAAGGCTGTTTCTACTCTTTAAAAATGCCATTTTCTGTTTCATTTATTGTTGTGTGCACTGTCTATTTAAGTGCAAGTAATAGTTAGATAATGTATAAAGAGACTTTTTCAAAACCACCTGATATTAAGCCATGCTTTAGCTTTATCAATGTTGTGTAGAAAGATTGTGAATTTGAAAATAATAGACACTATATTTCTTTCCCCAGCCACTTTATGTGTTTTCTCAGAACACCTTGTCATGTACTAAATTAGAAGAAATTGAGAAGTCTAAATAAATATTTGGGATACCAGTGCATACCAGTTCATAGTTGTATGATTATTTAGTCTGTCTATTTGTTAATGTCAACTTCAGTTTGTGAATACCTGATATTGAGAGAAAAAACAAAACATAATGAACTTTTTTTTATAACTACAATGGAATATTTTTAAGAGCAATTAAAAAGAATTCTGTCCTTAAAGCAATAATCCAGTTTTCTTTGTATCACAATCTTGGAAAGATTTGAATTAAGATAATTCAGAACTTGAATTAGATTATTCACAACCCAAACCACAACTGTATCTCATCATCTCCATCATATGGATGTGTTTTTCCCATTAAAAATAAAAAGGAAAATACATTCAAGATAAACTTCTAACACAAGTAAGGATGGAAGAGAATGTGACAGCAGCTTCCCTTGCTGCTATTTGCCAACTGATTTTATTTAAATCCAAATTCTTCAGTTATTGAGGGCAGTGAAAGTTTGCCTTTGATTTGGTTGCAGCCATGATTTAGCTGTTTGGAATACAATCATCAGATGTATGGCACCACCCATTTGTGTGTGATCATTGGATATGGCATACACTGAAGCAGCAAGGTTTCCTTTGCAATGGAAGTAAGCTCTTTGACAAACACTGGAAACAACCACAGAGGGCTTAAAGTTTCATTTGCTTGGTGGGAGGGAAAGGATGACAAAGCAAGTAACAAAAGTTCAGTCCTACTAGCTCTGATCATTGCATGCTTGACCCATGAACGCATAAGCTTAGCTTTAAGCACATGAGTATTCCTACAGATATCAACTCTTTTCCTCAGCAATATGATGCAAATAAATGCATGCTTGTTAAATCCTGTAATATTCCTTAACTGTGCTGCAAACATATGAGCTGTGGGTGTTGTTTTCTATTTATGATTCTAAAACTTTTTTTTTCAAACACTAGCAATTTTTCTATTCATCATAACTCAAAGCCAACTACTTTTTTTCTTTTTTTTACATAAAATCTACTAAAAGTCTAACTTGGGGGGGGGAAGTAAGAATTTGCACTCAAATTCATGATCTGATTTTTAGAAAGGTTATAATTTACCTATCCTAAGTTATTCAAGTTACCTATCCTAAGTTATACAATATTGAAAATACTATTTGACATAAGAAATATCCCTAAGAAGCTACTGATTCTAGAATTTTGGGACTAACTCTGACCAGTGGGTTATAAAGGTCTCCTGCAGAGAATAGCCCTTCTTAAATTTATGCACAGAAGCTATCAGCATTTTCTATTTCACACGGATTTTTTTGGTGCTAACATGGTACAAAAATTAAATTCAATAATTAAAACAAAATCCACTGTCTCTTCATGTAAACCATCACAGGGAAAAATTTTAAACTGAAGCAACTCTTTTGGTTAGGAGATGGAGGGTAATAGACAACAAAATTAGCTACAGGCCTACCTTTTCTATACGTAAAGTTAGATAAAATTAATTCCCCTATTTCCCTCATTCCCTCACCTCCCAGTCTTCTCCAGTCACAGATTGTTTTATACGCTGTTTTTAATTTCTTGTTATAGCAATGTGTTCTGTGCATATAGTGTTCTCCTTTGTTATGGTAATTTTATATTGTATCTCAAAAAGGATGTGGACAGTAGATTGGTATAATCTAAAAATTCCACTCAGGAAATAGAATGAAATAATTTCCATTGTCGCCAACAAAGTCATTGTGCTGCATCACCAGTTTTTAATGAGAATAGTAAGGAATAATATCAGTTAATATTGAACAAATATCACTCAGCAATTTTTGACCATCACAAAAGCTTTTAACTTCAAAAACTATAATTTTGGAAGTGAGAAGCATGTCACAGACTTCATACATATATATACATGAATTAGCAAAGTGTAGCATAGAATAATGCTACACTTGAACTAATGAACGACAAGATTTTTCACTCCTATTCCAAACATTTAAGTATGCTTCTTAAGAATGTTGTCATATAACAAAACAACTCCAAACTTACTGAGAATTAACCATCAAAACAGTCTTTCAATATGCATTTTAACTTATTTCTCCCTCGTAAATAAGAGAGAGATATATATATTTTCTCTAACTAGGCAGTTTACACTGGAGGGGCTCCTTTAAAATGTCAGGCCAGTATTGAAGATTTTCTATGAAGCATGTAAGTGCTTGCACATTTGTAAAACATACATGGATAGCATTTCAATGAAATCCAAATAACCCCATTATTTTACATGTGTAAAAAATAGTCTGACTGGACTGCCAGTCTGTTTGCTATATTTAACAATTAGTTTAATACACAGGCTCCTTGAGGACAAAAGACAGAAGGGCTGCCAATTTTCTGTATGTTTGGTAGATCACTCATAGCCTCAGGCTAATGAGCTGTAGTTTATTTCTCTGACCCCTTCTTGAAATGCCTGTAACGGTGTTTGAAGTGTGGTTCTAGGGTTGCTATCATCCATCCTGATTTCACATTTCTAATTAGGCCAAATGTATTCTAATCAAAATGTAGAAAATATGAAAATGCTCTGGTACGAGTAGAGTGATAACGACGCTATTCATTGGCAGCATGATAAAAAATAAAACAAGGAAGGACAACAGTGAAAATACAGACGTGTTTTTGGAATGGATTTTCAGCACCAAACAATTCCAGTTTAACCACCTAATGACAATGGCTGCGTTTTTAGAAGTCATCAGCATCACTGACAATTTTATTCAAATATGTTAAAGTGAAGAGAGTTCTTCTGAAAGTTTGATCCTAGTTGTGGGAATCACTTTTCAAAGTCTAACCTGAGATAATTTACATACTAGATTTACAGAGCTCTCGTAAAATAAATATATAAATAAAACAGCCTCAGATATTCGTTCTGGTATTAACAAATGACAGCCTATGAATTCACGGGAGCACAGTTATCTTGGCCCTGATTCATCAAGGAAGTGAGCTTGGACCACACAGCAATCATATCAGCTAGGGCTGATGGGGTGTCTCTGTCACTCATATGTGCACACCCTTAACAAGATCATGTGGAGTGTGAACCCATGCAGTTGGTGGATTTGTCAAGAAAACAGGAAATATTTCTTATATGACGTGAGGGGATTAGGGGGTGGAAGGGAGATAGTAACACATATGGAGGTGAGTAAGCCAGAGAAAGAGAAGGACAAGTAAAGACTTTGAGGTAGGCTTTACGTGCTTTGACAGTATTTTAAAATACAGATCAAAGAGGTTACAGGGAGCATAGCAAGGGAGGGTTACAGGGAGAACTGGCTAGGGAAACTGTGGCCAAAAGGAAAAAAAAAGAAAGGATGATGCTGCCCAAACAAATTTGAATAGTTATATGACTTCCTGAAAAACTTCTTGACATTCAGTATTTTTTGAGAGATGCCGATTACTGCTTAAACTGAGATTCTTTGCAGTAAATTCCAGATTGATCAATGTTAATATGAAATGTGCTTCAAAACAGAGATATCTTTTTTTTTTTTTAAATAATAAAAAAAAATTCTACTGGTTACAAATATGACTAACATTCTGCCTGATATACTTTCTTGATCAGTGAAGAGAATATTCAACTGTTAGTATGTTTATCACCACAGCCTGTCAAAATGGGTAACTAAGAATTTCATGTGAAACATGTAGACCATTGGTGAGGATCCTTCTAGTCCTAAAGCCCCCTTTTCCACCCTCCCTTCTTCGACCCTCTTCCCTCCCTGTAACTTTTGTTCTAACCCTCTGTTTCTCCTTTCCTTTTCTCTCCAATCTCCTCCTAATTTTCCTTTCATCTGCTCTGTTTCTCCCACTATTCAGATGAGGTTTGCAAAGGTGGTTACTATTTTGCTTCTGCATCTGCTCTGAAAGGGATTTCATTTAAACTTAAAGCAAATGCTGGCCGTTGGCTTACGATTCATTTGCCACAAATATTTCTAAGAGCCTGGCAAATTGAAATACAGCTTTTGATTCACTGGGAAGGTTGTGATTGACTCCTAGTCCTCCACTCCTAGTCTTAAAATTGAGTGTAGATAAATGCAGTTCAGCTTGTTTTGTTCCTAAAATAAGTTTCTACAATGGCACTTGCACCCTGGGACACTTGTTCCCTAGAGGACAGCCTCACTTTACTGAACTACTCTCAGTTCACCAGGCATTGGTTCAGTTGTGTCAATTCTGCCTACATCTGCAATATTTTCAAAGGGTCTGAAGCCTGAACTACTTTAGGAGACTTGAAGGAAGCAACCCCTGCGCTTGGCCATCGTATTGCAAGGGTGACACATGACACTCTTTGTGTACCTGCCGAGTTCAATATTGTGAAAACTGACACTTTTATTCTTGAAATGGGCCTTTTGACTGCTTTAAACCTCTAAGTTGTTAATGGATGTGTTTCTTCCCCAACAGAACTGAATAAACCTCCTTGTTTAACCTCTGTCTCCGTTGCAACAGGCTGTGCTGAGCCCAACACTGGGCTGTGCTCTGCCACTGGTGCATCAGAAAAGAAGTGATTCCCATACACAGAAACTTAGATGTTTGACTTTGTCTGGGGAAAAAAGGTGCCCTAGGAGCTACAAAAGCAGGAAAAGAATGGCTTCATAGAATACACTGGCTTCCAGAGTAGGAGTTTCAAATTCTTGCTAACAAGGAAAAAAGAGAGTTTTATGCATCTGAACTTATGCAAGCTGAATGAAATGATATTGAGGGACAATCACAAACTCTCACAGAAAGGAGGACATTAAATGCCAGTGATATGTAAAAAATTTTTTATCAAAGCGTTTCCATGTAGCACAGGTATTATCTTCCTGAATTAGACCAGTCGTCTTTTATTCCATTCCTGTTTCCCCCAACGTGGCCAGTAGTAGATGCCTCCAAGGGGTATTCTAGAAGCACACCATAAAATGGCTGGGGAGAATGGCTTACAGAGAAAACACTTTTTCAGCTTCCCTTTTTGTCAGAGGTTATCTTATTGTATGTCACGTTACTTGTTAAGACCTTTAATAATGTCATTTGAATATTCTTACTGTTTGATGCATGGGACAAATTTTGCAGAACATTCTGGGCACGTTGCTTCAATTACATACTTTATAAAATTCACTAACAGGAAGACAGCGGCACTTTCACACTGACGCTCTGGATTTATGCTTTTATTTAATGCTGCCTGGAGAATGATGCTGCTGATTTTGCAAAGCTATTTTGGGGTCTGTTGTTACTGCATAGTTTTATTGTGCTTAAGAATATACCAGCAGACTCTGAAGAGAATTTCTGCATTGTATTGCACACATTAAGTTGGTTGGAAACTGATTTCTTTTTTTCCATAAGGCAATTTAACAGGATGAAATGATTTTAAGATGCCTGATCTCAAACAGAAGCATAAACTCCATTCCTAGGCCACATACTAGTACCCAAACAAGTAGCTGTGGCTTCTGCGGTCCTGCCTGTGATCTTTCACAATCAAACCTTTTCCTCTCAAGTTTATTCCAAACTTTCAGCAATTATGGAAGTGCTGTGTGACACTTTTACTTGTGACCTATTAGTCTCAGACTAATAATACATGTTCTTGTTGTAAGATAACTGATTCCCAATAGCTAAAATGAATGTATGCATTTGATGATAAACATTGAAATAGTGGCAAGAACTATGTGAGACAGTTCCTTGCATGAACTTTATCTAACATAACTGAAGATATCTCTGGTTCTACAATGTGTAAAATAATCCATAAAGCCAATGTTTTGTTTTCTTTATCAAATAAGTTAATTGAGGATGAACACAATCTTTTTATTGATGAATAGGAATCATCAGTACTTTCTATCAAATTTGGTGAGGATATTGAATTGCAAGTCTATGGAAATATTCTGAATTCTTGGAGATATTTTCTTCTAGTTCAGGGCAATCTTTTATTTTGCTAATTCACCTTGGAAGCACAGAGTCTGCTGCATGCCTGGTGGTTACATGTGGGCCTGGAAGCCCTGAGAACACGAGCAGTAATGAAGGTGGGACCATGGCAGGCACTGCTCCCACAGTATCAGGCTTTTAGTTCTATAAAACAGTCTAGCAGTTGGTAAAGGAGGCGGGTGCCTGGGAAGTGACCTGTGCTGTCACTGAGGAAACAGCCACCTCTAAAAGCACCTGCCACCAGCAGGGCTTCTGAGGAGCTCAACTCCTGGAGGTAAGATATGCCCACCACCCAGCCAGCCAGCCAACTGCATGGAGGGAAAACGAGACACTTAACTTTCCAATCAACCTACTTCTTGCAGAATGTTTTAAGTGAACTAGTAAAGGAAAAATATTCTTCTGATTTCTCTCCAATGCATTTTATCAGTTCCCTATTTTGATGAACCTGAACAAACTGATTGTGATACTGTCAAAATCACACAAGGTTTTGAGTTCTAATGCCACCGCCATAACATAGCCACAAACTGAGAAGTCTATAAAACTCTGTAGTACTTTCTAGCCATTTCTCAAAATAAGTATAACTGTGTGTAACTGTGTAATTTATTTGCACTAAATTCTGCTGCCTGATCCTTCTTTCCTAATAGATGACTACAGACATCCTTGACCCTTTCAAAATGGCTCTAGTAAATGCCCTTACAGTAACTAATCAGCAAATAGCCTGAAGCAAACTTTATTTGCTGTGTTGCTTCCACAACTGTAATCTAGCTCTTGTTAAAATTTTTTACTCACAGTGGAAATCTGAAAACTAGACTCTGATGATAGACTTCATTTCACATCTGTGGGAATCTGCAGAATTTCTAGAGGAAGAAGCATTAAACATAGACACACTCATCCATTCATTACCCTCAGGCCAATTGGAAAGTGGAATGTTTTAATCAGGCTTTGAAAAGCTGCTTGCAAATGTCTAACCCAAAAGAAAAAAAAAAACAAACCCTAGAAATCTTTTGCCTCAGCTACCTCACACAACTACTAGGTAAAATGACATGCTCAGATGTCTCCCAAAATACAGCAGTAACGTACAGGTAACACTGCACACTAATGGTGTGCAAAGCCCAGTTATGTTAAAAAGATATAAAACATCCAGGACAAAAGTACATGTGAGAATGATAAAAAATGATAAATAGCACCACAGAATTATTTGAATATTTTGTATGGGGCTTGTTGTCCTTGATTGCTAAAACAGAATAAAAGAAACAGATAAAATGGTAATTTTGAAAATAAGGGTTACAGTGGAATAGGCCTTTGATACTTATTAGACACTTAAATTATTTAGTTTTTGGTGGTAAGGAGCTAGTGAAACATAGTCCTCACCTAACCTGAGCATCCCACCCCTTACTTGCCCCTTACGCCAGGCTGAATGATTCAGCTGGTCTGATGCTGATCTCAGTTTCAGGGTGGGTTCTCATTTGCGTGAGACAGCTGGGAAGTGACTGTCTCACTGTGTCTCAAATGGCAGAGCTGGGTGGCAAAATCAGTCTGTTCAGATTTATCGTCAGTGCAGAACACCGTTGGGCTGCTGACCAGCCAACCAGAGGCATGAGCCAGGCCCAGGGTCAATCAGAGAAGTCCAGAAAGGTGTTCAGGATGAGCTGAGGACAGGACTGAGGGCCCTAGGCTGGTCTGAAACGGGGTCCTGGGCCATGGGCAGGGAAGGGGGAGGCCCCAGGGAGTCTGAGCAGGGACAGGCAGGGCTGTTGGTTGTCACCAGAGCCCTGAAACAGAGTGACCGGTCACGGTCATAAACCATCACAGCTGAAAGCCCGTTCTAACGGACACTCATTATTCCCAGCTATGTTATTGTGTAAAACATTATCATTAAGCTGTGTGCATGGAATATAACACACGTGTGTTAGAGAACATGTGCCTCTCTGGTTTCTGAGTGGGAACGAGTGTTGCGGCCCACAAAAGAAGAGTGGCTTATTTTAAGGACTTGGCCAAAAATGGAAATTTGAATGTCCAACATAGTGCTCTATAAGTCTCATGCAAATATCTCAAATACTCCTGAATATATTAAATGGCACCAGAGACCTGTGTTTAGGCAAGTAGCTGGAGACCGTAAATTGAGATATCTACAACCAGATGGTGAATCCCACTTTTATATCTCCTACAGGAGGCTTGCGCCGTTCTGGAACAGCACCTAGAAGCCACCTACAACGTTCTGACACAGCGGGGATAGCACTGTATGCCTCTGCTTAAGTAAAGGAATTGAACTCATAAGTGCCTAAAGGTTGTTACCTATATATGACCTAGATTTATAAGCTCTCATTAAAGACAAAAGACGTTTAGCTAGCCAATAGGATTTGGACAACTATTCAGAAATAAAATAGGCATTTGCAGTTACACATCTGAATGACTCTCCAGATGTCTTTAACTGTATTGACTAGATCTCCATTGCTTCTATGGGGAAGCTTCAGATGCATAACTCACAGGTAGACACCACATCTAGGTTTCTACAGTTTAGGTCTGACTCTGACCACAAATATCTCCATGTGCATATGATAATTTTTCAGGACATGACCAGTGTACATTATCATCTCCAAAGTGATAAATGGCAAATAACAGCTAAGTGGGAAGAACTGTTTTTTCTTCAGGTTGGTGAATATTAATTGAGGGTCAATATTTGAGTCTGAATGACCTTCAAAGATGGATTTGTAGTGATCCCCTGGGTTTGCACATTCCTCCCGGAACAGCACCTGTAAAAACAGGGTGTGTTAATAGCAAGACCTTGTTTTGAAGTATTTGTCTGCATGTCCACTGAACTGTAAAAAAGTGAAAGGAAAAGAGTTAACCTAAGTGCTAGACATGCTGGGATTTTTTTCTTTCATTTCTAACCACTCCTCCTGCAAAATCTGCAACCTTAAAAAACCAGAACCCTGGATTCTCTAAAGGTGACCCGAGGGTGGCCGGGAGAGGAGAGGCACAAGGTAACAGGGCACATCTCCGCTAACCTCCATGGACAGGCTGGTACCACAGCAGCCTCTGAGGAAGAAATGTCTCCTCATTACCTCTGTTGGCCAGGACAAACTTTCCTTCTGGAGGCAAGGTGAGCAGCTTGCTTGCACCTGTGAGAGGGCGGTTGTACCAGTTGTTTTCAAATAAAACTAAGAAGCCTTGGAAAGGTTATCCCGATTGCTTGAATTTGTTTTGGACTGGCATTAGTCTTGTACAAACTTCCCAGTCCAGGCACTCTAAACTGATTTCTGATTCAGGTCTGGAAAAAAAAAACCACTTTTGTATTTCAGGCAAGAAATAACAATTGTTTAAATATTCTTTATTCACGTTCAGCTCACTGACTTTCCTTACCGTTGTCAGATTAGTTGGAAAGTGATTTTGGTTTTCCCTGAAGGGCTGAATACAAATCGTGAGATTCTAGACTACCCTGGAGAAGGGGACCAGCAATTATTTTTCCCAACAGTGCTCCAGGAGTACATTATAACTGGATTTTTTTCCTGCCGCTGACAAAATGACATCTGTGCTCAACCTCTTTTCCTCCCACAGCAGATACATAAGATTCTGCAAGAAATTAAGTGATAGGTGAGATAGCTGGACTCTAGGTAGCAGAAAATTCTTCTTTCTGATTTCAGCATTTTAAAAATCTCAAAATTATAGTAGTAGTCAAAAGTTACAAATTACAAAATTACAAAAGTTACAAAAGTCCTATTAACTTGGATTTTCTTAAACAATCTATGGCGTCATACAATTTTTCATTTCAAAACAGGGATTTGTATCTCAGCTGAGAGTGATCAGATGTGAGTAGGTTAATGGGAGTAGGAAGATTTTCCAAGAGGCAGATTTACATGCTCTTCTTTTTTTTTTTTAACCAGTTTCTGTATAAATTTTTGGGAACTTTAGATACTGTGACATAGCATCTGCAAAATGGATCTATTTGTATAATATTGAGGAGCGTTAACCTCCCCCTCAGGAAAGCAGGTTCAAGTAATTTGTGATTAAATGTGTTTTCAGAAAGCCAGTATCTTGTATTAATAACTGATTATATATAACTCCAGCTGCTCCATGGTTACATACAGTATGAATATTTTGATGTTATCTATTCGTGTTCTGAGAACTTTTATTTACTCCTCTGTTTTCTGTTATAGATATGGACCTGACAATGTATGGTTACTAACATTCAGATGACTTCTCCAAGCACATAGAATCATAGAATCTTAGAACCATTAAGGTTGGAAAAGACCTCTAAGATCATCGAGTCCAACTGTCAACCCAACACCACCATGCCTACTAAACCACATCCCTAAGCACCTCATCTACACGTCTTTTAAATACTTCCAGGGATGGTGACTCAGCCACTTCCCTGGGCAGCCTGTTCCAAGGCCTGACCACTCTTTCAGTAAAGA
Source organism: Fulmarus glacialis (assembly GCF_000690835.1). Classification (NCBI taxonomy): domain Eukaryota; kingdom Metazoa; phylum Chordata; class Aves; order Procellariiformes; family Procellariidae; genus Fulmarus; species Fulmarus glacialis. The sequence goes on from NW_009188531.1 coordinate 11,601, forward strand.
AGTTTTTCCTAATGTCCAATCTAAACCTCCCTTGGTGCAACTTGAAGCCATTTCCTCTCGTCCTATCGCTAATTACTTGGCAGAAGAGACCAACCCCCACCTCGCTACAACCTCCTTTCAGGTAGTTGTAGAGCACGATGAGGTCTCCCCTCAGCCTCCTCTTCTCCAGGCTAAACAGCCCCAGTTCCCTCAGCCGCTCCTCATAAAACTTGTGCTCCAGACCCTTCACCAGCTTCGCTGGTCTTCTCTGGACACGCTCCAGCACCTCAATGTCCTTCTTGTAGTGAGGGGCCCAAAACTGAACACAGTATTCGAGGTGCGGCCTCACCAGCGCCAAGTACAGGGGCACGATCACCTCCCTACTCCTGCTGGCCACACTGTTTCTGATACAGAATCAAGGTAAGATGTCTAAAATTGATATATTATAAGGACACTAGGAGCCATTGTGACAGTCTAGCTTGATCAATTTATAATGTATCTGTATGATCTGTATGTATCTTTTGATACCATTGGTCACAATTAATTATTGCTTTACTTTGAAGTTTCTGCTGTAGTGACTCTTGACTGGATCTTCCCTTCTCCTTTTTATAATGCCCAGCAAGAAAATTCTAAATAGCAGATATGACTTCTTTCCAATTGAACATTGCAGTCAGAAGTTACTGGCTATTTCTTTTTCTTAAAGACACAATAATAAATGTATAAACAATAGAAAATGAAAACCCTGAAACAATGTTGATCCAATGCTTGCACTTACCTCATCAGAAGTTGGTTTTGACGATCTTTCTTATTTGCATGGTACTTAATTGCAGAATGCATTTGATTGAATAGGTTATGTTTTACCACTAGAGGCATCTACTCTGGGTTAGGGATTCACTTCTTCCCAGACACCATCTGGTCTGGGTTCATTGATACAGAAGCTTCTGCATACAAGGATCTGCCTGTGGAGTTGCTAAGCAAGCTGCTGATAAGCTACCTTTTCTTCCCAAGTGCAATTTTCCCTTGAATGGTTGTTGATTATGAAGAACATCCTCCCCCTCATATCATTCAGATAAAGGTCTTGTGCAAGTAACCCTGTAGAACTAGCTTCCAAGTACTGTGTTGCATTTACCACATCCCCATGCACAACACATTTTGCTGCTCCATCCAACTGCTTTGCTCTTCCTGACAGTGCCTTATTCAGTGCTCCTGCTTAAATAAGTAAATCCAATAAAACCTATGAAAAAGCACCTAGCACTGTTTTGTTGCTCAATTAAGTATTAGGTATTCATGCTGAATACCCTGAAATAATTGTATCCAAAGAACTATTACTTCTTAAATTATAGTTTGGATTTGGAGAATGAGGGCAATGTTTAAAGAATGGTAAATTATTTAATGTTTCTTATAAAGAAATTTGTTAGTTTTACTTATGTAGCTACTTTAACAGATGCGCTTAGCAGTATTGAATTCTGAGTGCAAGTATTTCTGCATTTGAACACTGAACGCTTGTGTAGATGTATAAGTTGTTATTACATCTAACTGAGTGGGAGTAAACTTTTTCTGACACCCATGTCTTATTAAAACACTCTGCGAAAATATCTTGTGAAATTTGTTTGCTGTAAGTACCACTTATTTTTAATACAGACAGGCATTGAGTCTTGCACTGAATTAGTAAAAAAAATAAGTGCTGATGATCCTTCTCATCTTTCAAGAGCTCTTTTGTTTTCAAAAACTGCCTGGTCCTGAACTGAAACATGAAATCAAAATCTTGAATACTATAAATCTGCAAAGAAGTAGGAAACAGTGCAATAGTTTTAGGTAATTCTGGAAAAAAAAAAAATTTGGATTTGTGCAATTCATTTACTTTTGAATTATATTTAATTATTTAAATGAAATTTTGTTTTGATGTAGGAAGACCACATCACTACTTATATTTTGTTAAAACAAAGAATCTGCTACCGTTCAGAAACACTTTTATTTTCTGTTTTTTAAACTGTGTTGAGTCTAACATTTACCTACCAGTGATCTGCATTTTCTCGGCATTTTTCTACAAATAGCACATATTCAACTGATAACCTTCTGACCAGATTGAATAGATACCTATTTTCAGCCATCTGTAAACTGAAGAATATTGTCTGATGAAGTTCATGGGTTCAAATTAATCCCTACTCTTCAAGATCTTTTCTGGATCACGTGTCTTCTGCCCCTCGTGCTCCCCCCTCTCTCCCTGCCCCAGCACTGCCCTGACTGGTCTCTTCCCACAGCTCAGTCGCTCATTTCAGCCCTTATGTGTCATCTCGTTGTCTCCAGCACACTGTCTCCTGGCCTTCCTCCATGGCCTCCACCCATTGGGAACATCGTTTTGTTTGCTGAAGGAAAAGAGCTTGCTTTGAACCTTCCGCTTGATCCCCGTCGATGATGATGTCTGAGTGTCACCTCCTAGCAGTGCCTTGAAAGATGCGTACCACGCTCAGCCCCTCCCTCTGCTGGTTTTTTTCCATCTTGCACCACCCGTTATTGCCTCCACTGTGACATTGCTTCACACTTTTTGCTGGAGATTCGGGAGATGTACGTTCAGCATGCAGGACTGCCACAGATTATTTTTTTGGTGAACTCAGGCAACCCACCAATAAAAACACACTGTTTCACTTATGCAGATGGATAAAAGGGAATCTTGAAAGTGAGTTGTTAGTTCACATACAGACTGGGGATCCACATAATTGCCTGAGCAGATCTACCCTTTTGGTACTTTTGCAAATATTTCTGCATCTTCTTCTGTGTTTGCCGTTTACCATGCTGCAACCTTTTTTGACCATCCCAGTAAAACGCTACTCTGTATACATGTAAAGCCATCTTTTAGATTAAGCTACCAAGGAAGCTCATGGCACTGAGATTCCTATTGGAAATTTTCCTTCCCTACAGGGAGTGAAAAAGTAATTTTGACCAGCTGTGCGAAAGGGCTTTAGGGAGGTGCTGGTTTATGTCAGACTGCAATCCCATACGCCACAGTCTTAGCATAGGAGAGGGAAGGGCAATGCACACATCCAAATCTGGAAGAGGACTGGAGCAGACCAACGCTCAAAACCACCCCTGACTAAAACCAGGGCAAATACCCCATCTAGAGCATGTCTTTTTGCAAGTGAAGAGATTGGTGGCTTCAGTTATAAAAGCATTTTATATCAAATTGGTGGAACTGCAAGAATATGACCTCATAGCCAGCTGCAAATGGGCTGCTTCTTACAAATATGAAGCTATGTTATCCCGTAATGTATTATGTTAGAGTAACATAGGACAGTTTATGATAAATTGTGGTACATCCGTGGCCCTTGAACTCCAGATGTAGGCTCTGCCTTTTATGGGTTGTGGGAAATCTTGGGATTTTGACTGAAATAACCACAGGAAAACACATGTCTCATTCATTTACAAATGAAATGCAAATGCAGATTCACTTCTGTATTAGTGTAAAAGTAGTACATGACAATACACAGGCTCTTCTGTCAATTAGGGTTCAAATGAGGGATCCTTTTTCCCCACAAAGCTATCTGTAAAAGAAAAGGGCTATAACATTCTAAATGTAAAATATGAAGCCTTAAGATTAAAAAGACAAAATTAGTAATGGACAAAACTGAACTATTCAGACAATTAAAGAAGAAAACAGAGAAAGCAAAAAAGAATGGGAGAGAGAAAGGGAGGGAGAGAGGGAGAATGTGAGAGGTGATTTTTTTTTATTAAAAAAAGCATGCAGAAAGAAAAAAAAAATTCATAATTAGTATGAAAGGTATTGGGCTACTGGCATTTTCTTTGTAATGTTTTATGTATGAAAATAGTTTTATAAATAAAATGCTATGGGCTTTTGTTCAAATTGATATTATGTAGATTGCAGTGGTACGTCCAACAGCAGGGAAAAAATAATGATGAACAGAGACATCTTGGTATGAATTGCATGTATAGCCTTATTTTACAGAAAGCATTTGCTGAAGCTACCATGCAGCAAGCCAAATACCACACATAGGTATCATGGCAAGTATTAAAAAATAAAAGAAGGGGTTTATTATTTTCTGTGAGACATTCTCTGTTTTTATAGGCTGGTTCATTTAGACTCTGCTGTGAAATACCTTAAAAGGTAACACAGTACTCTGACTACAGCAGCAATTTATTACACCAGTTAATCTTGTAAAATTGCCCGCTGGATGTAATAATTTGTTATTCTTTTATTAGGCCTTCTTCTGCATACCATGTTTATCATAAAGATGTCACCAGTGTGATGCCTAGCAACCAGTACAATGTTCCGGAGGTGTTTGCATACATTTTCCTGAGGGAGAGATCTGCCTCGTCCCTGCTTGGGAGAGCTGTCAGTGTATTCTGATGTATGAGGGATAAAAGGAGTCCCTGCTGCAGTCTCCAATAAGCTGAAGTCATGGCCTGAAAGCACTGACTTGGGCATCACTATGCTGTGTTAGAAAATGTGTCAATTATCAGATAGACTGCCTAAGGGTATCGCCTGGGTCTAGGTCATAAAACCATCAGGACTAAGGGGGAAAAAAATTGATGAGGAAGTAAGTTGAATTAATTGATAACTAGGAGGACTGTGTGTGAAATGTATTCAGTATAACCCGGACCAGATATTTTCTCTCTTAAGCTTTCTTCCAGGATAATCAATGAATATGGAAAGTTTAAAATGCCTCCCAATTTTGGCCCAGTACCCCTCCAGTCTATCCAGTAATATTTTACTGACTTTCTCATCATTTCCAAAAAGTTAAGTCAAGCAAGACAAGAAGTTATAAAAATAAAAGTAAAATCATGCTAATATTTTATAGCTATTTTTCTATTATTGCAATTCTTAATACACTGTGCAACTGTTTGTATGTGAATACAGTAGGGACCACTTAAATGTCTAGCCTGAGGCCTGATTCATGAAAGCTTTATGCATGATTTGTGTAGGTATCTGTGCAATTTACTCAGAAAAAGTAAGGAATACATATTTTTATAGTAAAGTTTATTCCTGTGTGCACCCCACCTCCTGCCACCTGGCTGTAGCTCTCAGTAACAGAAATGGGAAGAACATCAAGGGTCCTCTAAATATCTGAGCAGTTCAGAATTTTAGATGTAAAAATTAGTAGTGGTTATCCAGTTATACCCTGGAAGTGCAACACTCTGCATGTGGGTACTGTGGCCTCATTTCGGCCTTTCAGAAACACGTATATAACACCACAGACTCATCTGAGCTATGTGCCTTGACAGGACAATGGAATTTGGGTGCCTGCCAGAGGGCAGGGGTCGCTCCAGGTGAGGTAATAATCTGTGCAGATACTCCCCAATAAAACAGGGATTTTGGAGGCATTTCTCCTTAACTGGACAACTTAACTAGGCAACTAATTGTTTAAATACCACTCAGTCCACATTTCATTACACACGCTTCCTTCCTCTCAGGTTTCTTGAGACAAAGGGTTTCCCAAATAACTATAACTGTGTACCACCTTTAACATGTTCATTTCTCATTAATCCAGTTCTTCTCATAGGAAAGCAAGCTACTCACTTGTAGGTTTCAAACATTTACAAGTACCTTTCACTTGCTGCAGAAATGCCGCATTGTGAGAGTACTGTCGTGCTTTGGCTCCGAGTGTAAAGTCAGTACTTCAATACAAAGAAAAAGCCGTTTCTTACCACACTGATAACACAAATTCACCTCTCTGTCCAAAGGAAAATTTGGAGAGGGAAAAATAAATGCATTTTCATCACTTCTTCTCTTTGACTCTCTTCACTCTTTAGAGAAGACTTCTCCTCATGCAGCAGTGCATGATTTTATACAAGGTGGAATGCTGGAACAGCCGCACGCATGAATGCAAGACATTCTTTGTAGATGAAAGGAAAAATACAGTATAACATCACCCTTTTGAAAATAGTCTGGGAATTACAGCCAAGAACTTCTGACTTTTGCTTGGCTGGTTTCTCCTCACTCAAGACAGGGAGGGAGCAAAGAGCCCCACTGAGCCTTTCACAGCAGCTAAACACAAGTGCTGGCTGTGCTCCTTGCTCTGTGCCCTGGGAACCTTCACTCTGCAAATTCCTGGGACAGTCATGTCTGAATCCACAAGAAGTTTGCAAAATCATAGACAGAACCAGTAAGAAATTGGAATACCTGTTGCATGGGAACCTCTAAATTTTCAGGAAAAAGAAAAACCATCAGATTATAACTTAGTGTTTTTAAACTTCTCTAGGAGGGAAAATTCTGGAATGCATTTCCAAGAAGTTTTCACTGTTACCTTTTCCAAAATATTTCTAAATGTTTCTGAATACTCTCATGATGTCTAAGGCACTCTGTCCTCTTCCCTCCAGGCAAATTACTGAGTACTGCATGGAACAATGACCTACATCTCAGCAGCTTTCTATGCATCAGACTTTTAAGGAACACAGTACCTAGGAGCCACAGCTGGATTAGCCAGACTGGCACCTTACTAACACATGGAGGAGCTGAAAAAGAATTTCTGAAAGAAAACTGAAATTAGCTGGAGAACTGAAATCATTGCAGTGAGAGTTTTGATTTTGGAGAAAGCTTACTTTCCATCTGACTATCATTCTAATAGCAAATCACAACAAACTCTTCAGAAGCACATCTGGATTCCGAATTCAGTGGGAGCATTGTGCAGAGGGAACAATATGGCCCATATTGCTGAACAGACAAGCAGATGCACTCTAAACCACCTTCAGCTTTTTTTTTTTTTTCTTCAGCAAGCTTCATTCCTAAGTCCTATGATTTGCTGTAATCAAGCCTGGATGTGGCAGGAGCATGTATCCCTGTGCCAGATGACAGTCCAATAGAATCTGGGGTAATCTTCAAGGCAGACATAGATGAAAGGGAATGTTTCTTGCACTCATGTCTACCTAGGTGTGACTTCGAGTTTAAGAGGATCCCAGACCATAAATCTCATAATATTTGCCTTTGAATGTCTTGTTTAGGGAAATCCTGAACTGCCAATATAGGTCAGCTTTACAGGGCTGGGATTTTGGCCCCCATTCTATAGCAAAAGCTCTACATTGCAAAAAGTAACACTCAAGACTATTTCCTCACTTTCTAGGGGAAAAAGTCCACCAAAACCCATAAGTATTGCTAGAAAGCAACAGAAACAGAAATGAAACCTTTCCTGAATGATAAAGTGAAGGGATTAGGACACTCAGCAACAACTGCAAGAGGAGTAATCTGGGGTTGAGTTTCCATATACTAGTTTCTCTAGTTTATCTAAAGTACACAAACATATCATAACTGCAAAGGTTAAATAGGAATTAGGGCATTTGGTGATATTTCTGGATCTTCCTGATTCCAATTGTCTTCTGTGAACAGCTTTTTCTTTTTTCCTGTGTTTTCACAGTTTTTTTTTTTTCTGCTCCCTGTAGAACTCAGACATAAGAAAATGTGGCTAAATAGTGAATAGAAAATTAAGGACATTCTCAAACTTCATAAGGAATGTGTTTGGAATTAATTACAATGTTTAGCATGAAAAAGAGAGAAGATGGGAAGCTCTTATTTGGCCTGCTTCATCCTCTAGACATAACGAAATAGGCATTACTGTCTTAAGTCTATATAGTCACTGGAGTTAATAACAAAATTCTCACTGATTTCAATAGTGAAAGAAAAATTCTCAAACTGTCCAAAGACTTCTGACATTTTCCAGCAAACCCAAGAAGGCCAAATGTTATACTCTTGTAACTGACATTCTTTCTGCTCTTTACAATCTGAAATAATCAAGTGTTATGCTACAAAGGCAGAAATATGATGAGTTCAGGTTCCAATATATGTGTCAATATGACAGAATTCTGACAAGAAATGTGGGGCAATTACCTCTTAAATATACAATAATAAAGGACAAACCCTGCTTCCTCACTCTGAGGAAGAATCCTATGAGCCTGCATCAGTACTGGGTTCAACACCTGGAGTAACAGCCATTTTCCAAAGGGTGACAAAACCCACTTTGAATAAACAGACTGCTTGAGATGAAACCAAATTGTACAGAAGATGCATCTGTGCTTGCACAAAGATGTTAATTTTGTCTTCCCTTTGCCTTTCTAAGGATAAAAAAAAGATTTGCTTTGAATAAAGCTAAGTCTTAGTGTAACTACTAGTAAATATAGTAGCTATTTTGTAAGTATTGATGTCATTTTCTTTGACTAAAGTTACAGAAATTCTTTGAATTTTATATAGGGGACTAAATTTGTAATGGAAAATGATGTTTGATGGTGTTTAAATGCAGAGTATGTCACTGTATAAAGCATAGGGTTCTTTTAAGTTTTTTTTTTTTTTTAAGTTCTTGACATGTGTCACAATTTGGAATTCTGCTCTCATGGGATAAATGCCAGATTACATGGTGTAGTATTTTTATCCTCTGTACTTTCACTGTAGAAGCATACAACATCAAAGAAGCAGCAGATCACTCACATCAGCAGAAAATGGAATAGGACTATAATATGCTTGCTTTGATCTCTCCTTCTAATAATTATCTTGGCTACATGCATACATTGAAAGTAAGATTTGAATTAATAAGGCCAAGAGACCCTGGAAAATGTAAGAAGGATATCTGAATACTAACTTTGACTATCTTTAACAAGATAAACTGCAATTGAGCCTACAAAGTTGTAGATCGTTAATTTAAGGCAATAATCCTTAAATGTTATCCTTTCTTAAACTTGTCACCACTACATTCAGCAGATGCAATCAGTCCAATTAAGACAGTATCTTTTCAAAATCACACTCACCTATAGTTGGGATGGGGAGGGTGGTATTTAGCTAGCATCCATTTGATTTCATATAGGTTTTCAAACAGGAGGGCCTACGGTAAAAATCATTAAATTTATATAAAAAAGTCATCACTGCACAGTCTGTTATCATTAAAAACTATTCTAATATTGCCTTAGGAAAGATATTGCTTTTGATATGGAAAGTAAATCAAATCATCCACAACCACATAGGATTTATACAGAGGCAAGAAGCATATTGCATGCCTGGTCAGTCATTTTTTACATTTTTTAACCAGTGTTTATTGCTATATTGTGTTTTGGGAATCCTATTTCTGCCCGATGTGACTAGAAATTATAACATAAACAGGATGGTTGCGTGTGAAAGTCTCATATGGTTAATACTAGCTGGAAGGGGGGAAACCTACCGCAGTTTGACGGTCCCAGAGAATGAAAATATCTTATACTTCTGTTTCATTTCTGATATGTGTGAGTTACATCAGTAGTTGGGTAGAGAGCACGTTGGTCCCAAACCCAGATGTTGCAACTTCAAATTATTATTTGATAAATCTTGGCTGAGCTACTAACTATCATGTTAATATAATGCCCTGTAGTGTACAAAGGGATGCATAATGTGCTAGCCAGGCTGACTTAAGCACAGTATGAATTAAACAAATGAGAGCGAGCACATCTATGGTTAATATACCAAATGCAAGTTCCAAAAAGCCACTTGAACAAAGACAGTCTGTCAAAACAGCAGAGGCTGCTGTTGTCCTCAAAATCCCAGTCAAAGGTTAAGAATGTTCTTTTAAAACAGGGTTAGCTGGGCATACATGTAACAGATCAACATGCAGAAAGAAGTGCTTTGAAGAAATGCTCTCTCTGCTGAAAACAGGCACGCTTTTCTCATCTGCTGAACTTACCTGACAGTGGATGGGAGTTGCAAGAGAAAAGGTTTGATTCAGAGAGGATGTTAGGAACGGCTTTGTTAAGTTCTGAGACCAGCACTTCTAATTGAAGCATAAGCACCACTAAATACTCATCACCTGGTGGTCCTATGTCAGACAGAGAAACAAAAGGAAGTGTTTGTGAGCGGGTGTAGGTATCATCAGGACAAATTTCTCTGCAAAGAACACTTGCCGTAGACACTATGATTTTTGCAGAAAAGCACGATGTGCTTCAGCAGTCACAACTGGTCTCCTGCCCTGAGGTTCTTATACTCTTGGTAGCTACTGAGCTCCCACGTTTGCCAACCAAAATTCAGAAACCTGTTTTTTTTTCCTGACTTGCCAAGTTTTTTGCTAGTTTTCAGTGTGGGGGAATAGGTCACTGGAGTTAAAGCAGTGGCTGGGAGTACGTCCCATGTAAGCAAAAACTGTTCCCAGCAGTTGTTAATACTAGCTTTCTCCAGCTGCACAAAGCCCAGCCTCAGCATGCTAGGACTCAGGTTCCCATCAACCCAGCCACTTCAGTAGAAATGTTAAACTAGCCCAGGGGCAATTTAGGGAGCACCTCACACTGCTCGGGCCTGGGAGGTAACTCAGCTTTGCTGCACCTTCTTAACGCTGCCAAGAAGTGGTTAAGTTCAAGATTTTTTTCCAGTTGCACCGAATTACCGTGGTACACTGTTCTAACAGGGCGTAATATAAGACATCCACAGAGGTTTTGGAACACAGGAGGCTTCTTCCTCCCAGTCAAACTTCAACATCCGATATGTTTAAAAACGTCTCGAGCTATTCTGTTACAATGTAAGGATATAGAGGGAGTTTCATTTTATATATCTGTCCCAGAAATATTCCAAGTAGGTGCTATGGTAATAGAATACTGTGGTAAAGGACAATCACAGTATAATCCCATCAATGGTGTTTTTATTATATCTGTTTAAAATAAAACTCTTGAAACTTATTGTAGCAGTATGTTGTTCACAGTACTGGCATATTTCTGAGCTCACGAGACATAGAAAGTTTCTTGTAAATGTTAGGCTCTCACCTCTCCTAAGTAAACAGCTGTAGTGGGTTGACCCTGTGGATGCAGCTAAGCATCCACACAGTGGCTCACTCACCACCCCCAGTGGGATGGGGGAGGGAACAGGAAGAGCAAAAGTGAGAGAACTCGTGGGTCAATATAAAAACAGTTTAGTAAGTGAATGGAAAAGGGGGGGGGGGGGGAAGCAAACCACCGCAAGTGATGCAAAATCAGTCACTCACCACCTTTCCCAAGCAGACCAATGCCCAGGCAGTCTCTGAGTAAAGACCAAATTCCCAGTCTATATTGCTGAGCAGGACAGCATATGGTATGGGTTATCACTGTAGCCAGTTAGGCTCAGCTGTCTCAGTTGTGTCCCCTCCCAGCCTCTCACCAGCCTACTCACTGCGGGGACAGAGCGAGAAACAAAGAAGGCCTTGATGCTGTGCAAGCACTGGTCAGCAACAGCCAAAACACTGGTGTGTTATCAACATTGATTTGGTCACAAATCAAAAACACAGCACGATATAGGCTGCTATCAAGAAAGTTAACTCTATCCCAGTACAATACCAAACATCTGTACCCAAGGTTTGCCTGACCTGATGACTTGATCTCCTGCTTTTAAAAGAAGACGACTCAGGAGCAAATCTGAATTGTTTATTGTATAAACCAGTGGGATTGGAAATTGCTGCCAGCTAATGTTCAGTTATGTTGCAGAGAAAGATGCAGAACGAAAACTGTGCATTGTCAGGTGGTGAGATAGCTGGTTCACAATTTTGTCACGGTCATGAGTGCTCAAGGACAGATCTGGTTTCATTTCAGTAGAACAACTGGGAGAAGAAAGAAGAAAAAAAAGGCTGCTAAGACTCTTGATTCCACAGGGCAAGCTTTAATAAATTAAGGGAAGTAGTTAGAGAGATCAGTTACACCTAGGAGCAGTGAGACAAATACTTAGGAAGACTGGAAAGTCTTCAAATCTACGATCTCGGACTCTGTATCCAAAGCAAGGGAAAAACACTTCTAGGAAGGAGCTCCTAACACATTTGAAGGAATAACCACACCAGGAAAAAATATACAGAAAACCAGAAAGCCTACAGTCTTTATGTTTTTATCTAGAGACATGAACAAGTTGCTAAGAGCCAAGCTAAACTCATGAAGATAAAAAATGTTAAAACAAAGAACAAATTGTTCTTCCTCAATATGAATTTGAAAAAGAAAAAAAGAAAGTGTGACATCCATGGGATACATTAAAGAGAAAGTATTTCCAAAAGTCTACAGCAAAATCAAAGGGAAAAAAAAAAAAAAAAACTTCATCTCATTTTTCAGTAATAAATTGATGTTGACATAACTGCAAAAGACATACGGACAATGTGAAAGATAAAGAAATTTCTCTGTAATTAAGGCAGAAGTAAAACTAAGGGTTGAAATACACACAAATTATGGAAAGAAATAATCCCAGCTATGGAATTCTAAAGTTCCTGCTCTAGGAAAATGTCAACCTTTTAGCAAACTGGGGGTTGAAAGAAAAGAGAAGAGAAGAGAAGAGAAGAGAAGAGAAGAGAAGAGAAGAGAAGAAAAAAGAGATCCAGACAACCACAAACTCTTTAATATGGCCTCATATGACTCTATGCAGGACTTGAAGGGAGAAAAAGAAGAAAAAAAAAGAGGGGAGATTTAAAAAAATTGAGGTTTAATATTTCAATTTTTTAAAAATTAAAAACTGATATGAATGGGTTGCTGAATAGTTTTTCTGAGTTTAGTAAAAGAAGATTAATAGATCAATGCAACATAGATCTATACGTAATCAATAACTAGACAAAGGAAGTGAGGTAAATATAATATTCATTTCCTCCAGAATTATACTCAAAATAAGAAGGAAGAGAAATTGTCTGAGAAATTGACTGAGGTTAGTTAACAAGAAGAGGTGTTGACAACTTTGGAGGGAAATTTATTTGGAGTTCATCAAGGATCAGTCTTAGGATCGACACTGCATGGTGTCTTCATTAACAGCTTTTTCACAGAAAAATAGCAGTGTACTATTGATATCTGCTGATGCTAGTATTGGGAAGTATCAATAGTGAAGAAGGATTGGGATATCATGCCAAAATACCTGTCTGTCTTTGAAAGCTACAATGCTGGAAATGGGATAATATTTAGTGATGCTGGGGAACTAATGAAGAAACAAAGAGAAATCAGCTGAAGTGGCATGGGAGCACAGGGAACAATGCAGGCTCACCTGGTCACACAATCGCAGCTAACCACTAGTTAAGCTGCCAATGTGACCAAGCCATGAAAAACGGAAATGTTATCCAGGGATATAAAGGCAAGGATGCACTTGTACCCCGAATACTAATGAGACCTCTCTGGGAATAACTTGTACCTGTTTGTCACCCATCATCAAGAATGTTTTAGGGAGGATGGGGTGAGGATAGCAAGAACTAACTGAATGGCCAGGGGAGATGAGAAGCCCTCACAGTGAGCAGTCATCTAACCTAAAAGCAAGAAACCCAGGAAGTGATATGCTTGATCCACTAAGAGGAATAACTACCACAGAAAGGGAAGAGCTCTTTAAGCTAAAAGACCATGCTGGTCTTGCATGGAAAAATATTTCACCCATGGCAGTTACGTTCCAGAGAGTATCAAGACAGAATTTTTATTTTATCAGTATCTCCAAAGACCAGAAAAGACAAAAGGACTTATGTTCTGGAGTAAAAGATATGGCTAGCAAAAGCTGAGATAGCCTTCTGAGCTAAAAATAGATGCAAAATGAATGAGGTTTCTTTTTCTCTTGGTCTCCGTACCAGTACTGTAGCACTAAGTGGTGAACCAGTGCCATAGAAACCTTCTTTACCATAAGACCATGGCTGGAAAGCCTAGTTATCCTCCTAAAATTAATAAACTGTTGGCTGTAAAGCAGGGATTGGCTTTTGCTGGAGTATGCACCCTTTTTGCTATAAATATTTTCATATATATTCATTCAAAATTAGTGAAAGTGTAGCTCTTCATCACTGCAGCTCACTTAGGAAGTTTTCTCCGTCCTCACAACCTCTTCGTCACGTAAGTACGCAATCTTCGTATTTAAAATCTGTTTTTATGAGAACAACCTTCCTTGCATAACAAGTAAATAAGCAAAAGCAGACGTTAGAAATTTAATGGAACCATATTTTTATGAATACTTTTGCTCAGACCATGACAGGATTTTGATTAGGTTTTTTCTCTTCACTTTGCTGTGATCATCTGTACTGTTATTGCTGGGCTTTTTACTTCTTCATCATGAACGTCTGGAATATTTTATCCAGGCAAACATACGTATTCATGTATGAATGAGCCTATTTGCATGTGAATCAACATATTTATATACAAACAAGTTTTTTTATGCTGAAAGTGCTTGCCCAGTTGATCTATATATGCACATGGCAGAAAATTGAATGTAAAAATAAAATTGAATGTAAAATCTGCTAGGCAGCCAATAAATCTGGCCTATATACTTCTTTCTTTTCTAGACAGGCAAAACTCCAGCTTTCCTTTTTTCTTTAAAATAAAACATCAGGAGACCACATACACAGTGAGATTCTTTTTTTTCCCCCTCTCCCTACTACAGGAATGAATTGTGCAAGTGCTCAATACTCAAAACTGCAGTTAAAGCCATTAAAAACTGCAGGTGCTCAGTACTCTTTGAGGCTGATCTTTTGAAGAATTGCTCACAAAAATTTGCATGCCTTTCTCCTAGCATTCAGAAAGCTAACCTCACCTACCTGTCTTGTCACCATACCAATGCACCCTACAAATTCTATTTCTCCTGTTCTGTTAGCCAGGGTTTGGCCTTAAGTGTCTCCCAATATGAGTCTGTCTTTCTTCTTTCTCCTCTTGAGAGACTGAGAGAACAAACATTTCATTTTCATAAATACTGTCAAAATAACTTAGTGATGAATTTTACATTTACCACCTCTCTATTAAGTAATAATCACTATTTAGATCTAATTTGATTCTCATTACTAAGGTAAAAAATTGAGTTTAAAGCTTTCCCCGATAGAAATAGTTTTTAATAAGCTCCTGCTTTTGTTAATGTATAGTAATGTGCATTATTTCCAGGCCCATAAATTTGAATTATAACTCAGTATAACATGTGTAGTGTTTTTTATTCCTTTGGGTTTAAAAATATATGAATAGCCATACTAACAGTTGACAGTGCTAACTGGTCCAGTGTCCCATCTTTGAACCCGGTCAGTAGCTGAAGATTAGGTAGGAATTTAAAAATAGATGACACATGTAATGAATAACACTTACACATTTATTTCTCCTGTTTCCAACACTACTTCTGATTGTTTCAGTGTCTTGCATAAGAGCTTGAAAACAGTGGAGGAAAGGAGGGATGTTACACAAATAGGAAGCCACAGAGTTACAGAACTGATGCAGTAAGTTGCAAGGTGAGGCAAGATATTAACTTGTAAAAGTTAGGCAATCCATTGAGAAAAGAAGAAATGTACTATGCAAGTTAAATGCCCATATTACACAGAAAGAAAGAAAAAAAAGGCTCTGTGTAACAAATTTCTAAAAGATTTTCTGGGCTAAGTAGTTCATGAAATGATCCCAGCTCAGATACATTTGTAAACACTACCCATTCAAGAACAACAGGTAAGAAAAGATGCGTATAATGCAATAATTTGTGAACTGATGGAAATACCAGCTCTGCTTTAAAACAGTTTGATCCATGTTTTAACTATGTCTAATTTAAAACCTTTCAAGCCCAAGTAGGAAAAATGTCATAGACAGAATTTGTTTACTCTACTGTCTTTCTGAGTTCAGCCTGGAAGCTGGAGAAATGGCAGATTTCCCTTCTGTCCGCAGCATACCAGGAATCTCCGGAAAGAAAAAGAAAGAAAGAATAAGACTTTAACTTAATGATATTTAAGTTGGAAGACTTTTCTTCCTTGTCAATGGTTTTCATATAATTTCATACCAATTACTGTTTCAAAAAAAAAAAAAGATATCCAACTCCTATACCATATGTTCATCCCTCTTATCACTTAGTGGAAAATCACAGAGCCGCCCAGTAACCTGGCATAAATGGCAAACCTTTCTCCATGTTGTCCAGTATTAGGAGGTCAGTGGTGATGGAGGGTGGGATTAAGATAAATTTATCCAGTGTTCAATCAACTCAGTGGGCCCAATTCCCATTTACGCAGAGAACCATTATAACATTGTGCAAGGTAAGAGGCTTTAAATTACATACATTTGCAACCACATTAAAGCCTTTTGTATAAACGAAAATCACCTCATCTGAGCCTCTCCAGTAGCTACAGTGGAGCACTGGATCAGGCAAATATGCCTATTATTAACCAGAAGTATTGAACGTCCTTTTCTTATGGGCATTACAATTCCACAACATTAATCATGATCTTCTTCCTAAGAAAATAAGAAAAAGAAAAAGAAGTGCGTGTGCTGTGTCATTTGCACATTGTTCATATCTGATTTTACAGTGGTAATTTCTCAAGACTTCCATGAATGGGCAGAACAGCACAGATATCCTGTTCCCTTACATGGCTGACTAGCAGACTGTAACTTGCTTATTGCTTACTCACTCACAGTCACTTTCTAACCAGGAAAAAATCCTTATTCCTTTCAGTTTTTGCAATCCCAGTGAAAAACAAAATGTATAACAACATGATGTATTTGGCCTGCTCCCGTTAAATACAGCCTTTTCAATTTTAATTTCTGACAGAAGATATGTGACAAATGACATCGTAATTTTCTTACTCCTTCATGTTCATAAAACATTGATAATATGATTTTTACCTTCCCTTTGTTCTCAATTAAATGAAATGTTCCAATACAATTAATGTGTTCTTGCAATTTAGTTTTTCTTTAGAGGTTTCTCTTGTCTCTGATTAACAGCATTTTCTATCCATTCTGAGAACCCCCAACTGCTATTCAGAATGTTTCATTATGCCTGGCAGCTATCAATACAATTGTGAACCAATATCATTTTAATTGTTTCACTAATAACTTGTTTTAAATGATTCAACAGTCATCAGGAAAGATAAGTGCTCTTGTACCCTGCAGGCTTGCAGGGATGATGGTATGAGGCAATGTAACAGAGTGCTGTATCAGAATAATGAAACCGTATGCACAAGATAATGACAAAGCACTTGCATTGCTGTAAAGATAAATGAAAACAGTAGATCTTCTTTTCACTGTAATATAACATCCATTCCTATCTCCCATTTCAATCATTAGACTTTCCAAACAGATTACTACACAAATACACATATGCAACATGTCCCACAATAATAACTGCATGCTCCCATATATCCAGGCAGATGGTGAATGATGGAGTTAACGAGCTTTACAAATGCTCTTGTTAATTAACAAAAATTGTTACTTTCTCATTTGAGGGGGGCTTATAAATTAGACTTAATTACACTAGATAATTGCAACTGCCAGCTACTGTGCAACTCGCTCATGTTCTGTTCTTTCAATGGCAAATCAACAATTGCAACCCTTGCCTATTTGTGTAGATGAATTTAATAAGCAAACAGCCCTTTTATGTTAATGGTTTACTGGCATTCATGGGTTTGGCAGGAGAAATGTGCTGGGGGAGGGTTTGCTAATGGCAGCACATAATCATATTAATTAAAATATAACTGCCATTTAAAGATTTGTAGTGTAGAATTAGAGCATGTTGGGAACTGAGAAAATCAAGCTAGAGTGCATATTAGCACCATTACTCTGTGCTCCCTGCACAGCAGTCAGCAACCTCATGTGTCATAAATGTAATTTATGAGTGCTGTTTTCTTTGAAATATATGTTTTTAGTTCACTCATTAGAATGTAAAAATTTGCAATGTCTGCTTCAGAAGGTTCAAAATAAATTCACTTAGAGCTGAGACCCATGATCTGGTTTTAACAAATCCCTCAACAATGATTTTTTTTATTACTTGTATAATTTCTTATAGTAAAACCAAGCATTCAGTCCTTTGAAGTTAGATTCCATGTTTTATTGCAAATGTAAGTCACACTATCATTATAAATTCTATATTATTAGGCATTTTATAATTCAGTATCATTTTTATGGCGCTTTAATAAATACAGCCCTATTTTGGTTTGCCTTTGGAAAAATTGGTGCAAAAATTTTACCACTTCATATTTGGTCATGTAGAAAGGCAGTGTCAAAAAAGTTTTTGAAAGCTTTGGGGTTTTTTGGCTTTCCTGGATCCCCTTATCAATTTACAGGCATATTTTTATCTAAATCAATTCCACTTACACAGCTTCCTCAAAAATGCTGAGATATATTTTCTGTACAGTATGGTTACCTATTTGTTGGGATCCCTGGGAAAGCAACTTCCCGCAAAGTTCCTCTGAGAGAAAGCGATCCCTGGTATTAGAGGTATCTGAGTGACAGGAGGCAAGAAATTGGAATCAAATTAATTCTGTAATTTCTAATAGTATATAGGCAGCATGGTATATTATTTTTATATATATGTATTTGTATATGTGTTACAGCATGTAATACAAATGTTTTGTGTGTGTGTGTGTATGTATGTTTTGTTTACAAAACATTTGTATTACATTGTCTTCAGCAATACAGCACATTTTAAAAGTCATTACTGTATTGTGTCATCCGGAATTATCACATTGTCTTTCCATACTGCAGAACATAAAAAGAACTGAAATCCCAAATATGACATGATAGTAACTTTGTAATTTGTTTTAATATTTGTTTGTTTCTTTTAATTTTCTCCTTAAGATGCAGATCTGAAAAGCAGTGCACCAAAGAGGAAATCCCAGTCCCTCTGGAGCCAAAGACAAAATCCCATCACCTTGTGAAGGGTGCCTTATCTCACAAATTAGGGAAATTCTCGGCAAAATGGAAGTGTTATGGTACCCACAGGATTTTCGGCCTTACAGGCTGACAGGACAGAATTGGAAGTGGCACTTCTGTCTCTTATTATTCCAAAAAGAATTGTCCCTGGGGAATATTTCAGCATCTAGCAATCAGGGACTTCTGATTCTTCAGCTGTTATGAGAGATATTGCTGTCTTTTCATGGATGACATTAGGTGGAATAATTTCATTTTCAGCGCCCCCTCCCCCTCCAAAATATGCACCCTAATATCTGTATCTTATCTGATGTAATTGACATGACTGTAATGGTTGTTTATAAGACTGACTCTAGATCTGACAATATATTCCAATGTTTTGATATTATCACTGCATATTATCATACAGGCATGATGGACAATCACTGACAGATATTTGAGCAATTACAGCATATTTTATTGACCATTCTACACTGTGAGTATACGTTAATTATAGTAGAGACTATATCACACCAGTGACAATTATACTATTCAGAGCATAGCTTATAAAATCTTTATAAGCTAAGGTACTAAAGTGGAATAGTTACAAGTAAAACTGGAGATCTGCATTTCTTTGTTCTAAGTTAGTAGTCTGTGATGATGACAGTAAAAGGACTGTAATTTTTATCGTCTGCTACAAGTTACTCTGTAAACCAAGGTGTTTTTTCTACACGGCCTACCCATCAACAGGGCTCTTGCAAATTATCTTTGTGTTATAAGGAAACAAAACTCCAGTGTTACATTAATTGCTTCAGAAGTCACCTGTTGAAGAAAGGAAAGTCCTAGTCTGGATGTGGTGTCTGAAACCTCAATAATAAGTAGTCCCAAACCACATCCACTCTGCATGGAAAACAAAGATTTTAGCTGACCAGGACCTCCTTTTTTCTCTGTTACAGTAATGATCTCCCCAGCAGCTGTTAAGGAAAGTTTTGAATCTGATGATTTCTATTCCATATGACTCTTTGATAACAAAGAGCCTGATTCAATATCCAGCGAATATAATACAGGTGAAAGGCATCTCAGAAAATCAGAAAAAGCTTTGAATAGCTGACAGGATCAGTTCCTAAAGTTTCAGCAAAGAATTTCCCACTATAAGAATTGCAAATAAGCCACCTCATTTTTATTTTCTTCTCATATATTCTTTTGCCAAAAACAATAACTAGCCAAATTGAGTTTATGTACAGGAGGTCTTCACTGAGGAGTTAGGGCATTGAAGAGGAGAAAAGTGCAGAATCTGGAGAGGAAAAAGCACATGCTCACACACACAAGCACACACGCACTGTCTAGTCATACTGCCCGTGGAGGTGGGTGAGTGGACTGGGGCTGAGGAAGAGGTAGGCAGGGAGGAGGGGAGCAGGCTTTTGGAATTGCAGGGGAGAGCTCCCCACCAAGGTTGGGAGCAGGGGCTGGGGTCCGTGGGGCAGGCAGGGAGAGCAGGCTGTGCTTGCAGATCTACCCACCCCACGACAGCTCTGCAACAGCAATCCCCATCACAATGATTCCTCACAGATTTGAGATCTGGCTCTTTGATATTAGAATTTGCAGACTGTCCTTAGCCCTTGGCCACCAGCCCTGAACTAGGTACCGCACCACAATGGAAGGTGTTACTTTCTTTTCTGCCATGTTCAAAGCAGTCTTCTCCCAGCTCTCAAGGCTGCTCTTCTGCAATGGCCAATGGCTGACCACCAGTGAGGTGTTTATAGCTCTGGGCATCCTGCACCCATATTTTAAGGCCTTCGCTGTTATCCCACATGTTAACACCAGGAGACACCTGCTACCAAGCTCCAGTTCACACAGCATGTTCTCATAAGTTGATAACAAGCCTAATAGGCCAGGAGTAGGGTCTTCCATAGTTAGTACAAGGTAGAGGTAGCACAAGGTCTGTGGCCCATTACTGGCAAAGATAATACAGCTTTTACTTGGCCATGGGGCAAGAAATTTACAGCACATTTTTTTTTCTTAAAAAATTAACAAAGACACCAGCTGGGAAATTCATTCATGCTGGAAAAATACAAAACTCCTGGAGGCTGAATACCCTTTGACTGATGAGTCTTACAACAACACTGGAATCCTGTAATTCAAGACGAGAGAGGCAGTTGTGCTTTCTTTCCATGTGGTTTGTGTCAGTTTTCATACTATTGAGGCACAAAATTATTTGGTCAGCTTGGTTAATTTTTCTCGCCTAAACATCGATGAAATCCAATTACGTAAAGTTGTGTCATTGCATGCCTTTATCAAGCTAAATGCCAGGCTAGTGACATGGGAAGATGGACTGTAAAAGGCCAGCATTCCCCAATAGTGCCATTTTCTTCTATAATGAGTGTTATCAGAAATAGGGAGGTGCAGTTGTTCAGAAGAGAAAACAAATCCATTATCATGGCATTCATTCTAAATAAAAACAGCTTTCTTCTTCTGTTACCACTTCTTCCCTCACCAGACAGACAGCACAGCTGGTTGAATAAACTTGCTGGAAATCAGGCCCGTTGATCTGTCTCAGTCAAACAAAATGCCCAGTGCCACATACCCACCTCTGCAATATGAATACTGAAAGAACAGCATCCAAAGCCACGCTCTGCATTTAGATGAGCTCTCCAGAAAACTCCTCTTTTATGACTTCAAGATCAGTGCTGTTCAGAGCTCGAGCCATGGACAAGCAGGCAATTCCTTCCTCCCAACAGTGAGGCTCCACATGAGTTTGCATTACTGGAGCAGGAGAGATGACTCACAGAACTATAGAATCATAGACCAGCCCAGGTTGGAAGGGACCTTGAAAGATCATCTGGTCCAACCTTTACAGGGAAAGGGAGCCTAGATGAGATTATCTAGCCCCCTGTCCAGTCGTGTCCTGAAAACGTCCAGCAATGGGGACTCTACCACGTCCCTGGGGAGGTTATTCCAGTGAAAGATTTTTCTCACTGTAAAAAATTTCTTTCTCATGTTGAGATAAAACATCTCCTGGTGTGACTTGTACTCCTTGCCCCTTGTCTTCTCTGTGTGGCTCCTTGTGAAGAGAGAGCCTCCATCCTCTTTGTAGCTGTTCTTTAAGTACTGGAATACTGTGATGAGGTCCCCCCTGAGCCTTCTTTTCTCCAGGGTGCAAAGACCCAACTCCTTCAGTCTTTCCTCATAGGGCAGGTTTTCCAGCCCTTTGATCATCTTTATGGTCCTCCTTTGGACCCTTTCCTTGCCTGCACCTTTCCTGAATTGTGGGCACCAGAACTGGACACAGTACTCCAGGTGCAGCCTGATAAGCAGTGAGTAGAGTGGGGTGATCACGTCTCTATCTCTGCTAGTAATGCCCCTGTGGATGCAGGCCAGGATCAGATTTACCTTTGCTGCTGCAGTGGTGCACTGCTGACTCATGTTCAGCTTGTTCTTGTCCACCAGGAACCCCAGGTCCCCCCCAGCATCAAGACTGCTCCCCAGCCACACAGATCCTAACCTGTATAGGGCTCTTTGGTTATTCAGTCCCACGTGCAGGACTTTGCACTTGTCCTTGTTAAACTTCATACTCTTCTTGCTTGCCCACTCTTCCAGCCTGTCCAGGTGTCTCTGTAAGATGGCTCTCCCTTCTGATGTGTTCACCTCATCACCCAGTTTGGTGTCATCAGCAAACTTGATAAGGGTGTTTTCAATCCCATCACCCAGGTCATTTATGAAGATGTTGAACAGCTTAGGGCCCAGTATCGATCCCTTGGGCACCCCACTTGTGACAGGCTGCCAGCCTGAGTGAAAACCATTGATCACCACCCTCTGAGTGCAACCTGTTAGCTAATTTTCTATCCATCTTGCAGACCACCCATCCAATCTGTATCTTGCCAGTTTGTCCAGGAGAATGTGGTGGGAGACAGTGTTGAACACTTTGTTGAAGTCCAGGTAAACAACATCCACTGCTATCCCCATGTCAACAGAAGATGTTATTTTATTGTAGAAGGTGATCAGGTTAGCCTGCATGATGTGCCCTTGATAAATCTGAATTGATTATACGTTACGTAATCACTCCAAGCTACTCCTTTGCACCAACATGCACAGAAACATCAGGTAACAACCACCACTACCTTCCATGCCAGTTGGAACATATTCTAGAATAGCGTTTTCTGCTGGTCATCTTTGACTTCCTAATTCCCTAATAAAATGCTAAGAGAATCAGATTCTTTTTTTTTCTTCTTTTTTTTTTTTTTTTCCCTGATGTAAAAACAAAAAACAGTGATTACAAGAGAATAACTTCAGATTTGCAAGCGTGCTTTTTCCTCACTACATGTTTCTCATTTGGAGAGGTGGCCTCTTACTTTGACTGCCTTTACTGCAAGGCCCTTAGCATTGTACTGTCCAATAACAATTGCAAAAAGCTTCCACTAAAGAAACCAAAACCCAATTATCCACTCTATGAATCAACAGCAAAAATGATGCAGAAATCCTTTAATCAACAGATCTCCAGACAGAAAAGGTTTCCTAGACAACCTTACAATGATGTTGGTAGTTATAGTGGCAACATTCCTAAAGATCATCTTGGAATAATCAAATGTCGGCAAGGCGGCAAGAACAACACCTAGCATAATTTCCCTAAATCCCTCCTCAGCTATAGGTCTTGTGCAGATGATTTCCAGATGAGCACATGTAACTGGACCCACCCTAGGTTACATGGTGGACAAAGAGAACACTAAATATAAATAAATAACAATAAATATATATAAAGGTTAAGCTATTGTAACTTGCAGTCAAATAACAAAAACAAATCCACAAACAAGAAAATGGATTGACAATAAGGACTTCTGGTCAGTGGCTGATTAACACCACTAAATTGCAGAGCATACTCAGTGCAAATGAGAATTCATGGAGATGGGAGGAATATTATGCAAATGTTTATATTAATGCAACTGTGTATACATATATGTAATCGTGTCTAACACTCAGTCACTTTTTGTACAGGCCACAAAAGTTTTCTTCTGCCCTGCATTGATGAAATGTGAGAAATAAATCTGGAGTAAAGGTTTCTTGTAGCTGCACTTTTTTTCCAGATAGCTGTATGAATACTTATGCTACAATCACTGCTGTTAAAAGCCTTCCTCTTACATGGGAGTTCCTTGAAAGTGAATAAAACTAAGGATTTGGTGGGGCTTTTTTTCCTTTAATTAGAAAAAAATCTATGCTGTTTTTTTTGTAGTATTTATCCAGTGCTATTCATGCAGAGTTCTCCAATTCAGTGTGTCTTTTTTAAAGTTTTTTTTAATGTTCCTTTTTTCAAGAATAAAACATTACTATATTGCCAAAAGTGGCCTTTTAAAAATCAAGACAGATGCAGTTACACATTATTAATTGTTTATAAGCAGTTACTGTACAAATCAAGAAATATCTAGATGGGCATTAATCAGCGACCTGCTTCACCTGTGCTACATAATGAATAAATGAATGCCAGTATTGAGTATGCTTTCTACCAATTTGCCTAATACAGCTTATTTTATATTTTTCTTTCCCTTTTTCACAAATCATATTGTAGGTGAATCCGGCAGAAGACTAATGGTGCTGATAGTAGCTGCACACATCTTTGCTTGTCTTCTTCCCTCTTGCCTTACGATGCATCTTTGAGCTCTGTCCACATCCAACAGGCCAAGGTGGCCAGTGGTGCAGTGGTTTTTGGTTACCTAGTTCAGGTGTTATTCTTAAACGCATGCATTTTATAGTAAAGCCTTAATCATTATAAAATAGATTTGTAAATATGACATAGGGCAACTCTCGATTTTATGTAGAGCGTATGGCTACTAAGCAGAGTTTAGTTGGTGATGACACTATGTACACAGCTGTAATGACTGCTGGTTTTGGACCCCGCCACATCCCCAATCCCACCAACTACCTGATAAGTGATTTCCAGTTTGGCCATGCATTGCCCACCTCTCTCATAAACCAGAAATTTAACAAAGCTCTCACATAAACCAGCAAACTGTTATATGTTCCACGTTACCCATATTTACTTGCATGCAAGGCCATTCAATAGAAAAGAGTAAAAACCTGATATGCTGTCCAGAGGTACTCTGTTTTGTATTTGACACTTATAAGGAGTCAAAACAACAAGCTGGAGAACATCTCAGGCATTACCATCTGCTCAGCTGTAAATGATAGACATCATTTATGCATGTGAATTATTCTGGTAAATTTGAGCCAGGTCTTTTCATGAAAACCTACTGAAATCACCCACTAAAGAAATGCGATAAGTGTTTTAAAGGTCTCTTTCTCCGGGACATCCCAGTGTCTAACATCTCTGTTAACCAGTGGCAAATGATATCATACTGAATGGTTCGTTCATATTCCCTATTCTTTCACAGTGTATCAATATCTATCAGCAACGTGAACAAAGTGAAATGGAATAGCTATATCTCGAAGACTTGTCCATGGTGTTCTGATTGAAATGCTTAGAAAGTTTTCTCAAAGGAATTTCATCCTAGTCGTGTTTTCCTGGCATTTTGCCCACTGTACCATTGGGTACTGCAAAAAATTCAAATCAAAGCTAAAAGCTGGCATTGTGACTGAAAAGTTTTAGATTAAATGAAAGATGCTGTTAAGCTGTTTATAATACATAAATGGTGGTTTATTTCTCTGTAGAGGGCCATAGAGAATAAACCAGAATTCCCCTTTTATCGACGTCAGTGAACACAGTTCACATCAGGGCCGGCTAAGGCATGAGATTTCCTTGTGATAAAATTACATTGACAACAGTGAATATAAAATTCTGTTTTCCAAGAACAGCTAAAACAGATAAGAGTTAAATTAGGAAATCATAAATACTTTCCTTTTTATGTTATTTATGCTCTTTATTAACAGCAACTAAAATGATAAGGGATAAGAGTAATTCAAGGAAGAAAAAAATGTGGTTTACTTTCCTATGACATCTGTAAAACTCATCAGCTGTTAAAGCTTTCTATTCACTGCAGAACCGTCTACTATCTATAGCCACACAAATATGAAGCAATTAGGAAGAAACAAAATCAATTATAGAGTTTTGTGAAATACAGCTCTGTACTTTGCATTTGCTACTCATCGAATGATTTGAAAGGTTTTTTCTGTTTTAAAAATGAGCACATTTTCAATCACTGAATTATAAATAATATGTAAGGAATTTCTTTTGATTCACCTGTTTCTTAATCAAATAGATGTCATACAAAAAGGAAGTATTCTATGTTTTTATTTTCTACACTAATTTCCTCTTTCTATTTTGATTTTCAAATTTTGGTGCTTCTTGAAAAATCTAATCTGAAGAAAAGTTCAAAAGACTGGAACTTCAGCAAAAAAACAAATGGGAATGAACAAAACAAAGGTCTATTAAGTAGTGAATGAATGATATAGAGGATGCACTAAGCATTTTTATTTTCTCTGTCTCATAGCGCAAGAAAAAGGGGACATTCAGGGATACTGAAAGGCAGCAAATTCAAAACTGAGACAGGGAAATATTTTTCTACACCATGCATAAAAGGTGTTGCTGAGTCCAAGACTATAGCAAAATTTAAAGTGAGACTGGCTTTTATATAGATGATAAAACTACCCATAGCTATAATAGTGAATAAGTTTTTTTTTAAATAAATTCTGGAAGAGATACAAAATTGAATACAATAATTTCAAAAAAACTCTGTATTTTAGACATTGTACCCAAGACAAATTCCTTTCACTTTCCTCAGAGGCATCTAGGACTGCTGCCAGGCAGAAGGTTACACTAGATGAACTACAAGTCTTGCCCAAAACATTCTTGCAAATGTTTCTGCAAAACAGGAAATCAATTTCTGTAACATTCTGTTCAACAACAATTATCTTAGTTGTAGCTACAAATTAGAAACTCCATGTAAGATATCATACGGCTTTTTATTCTGAATGTAGGTGAACAACAAAAAGATTTTATTCCATTACTGCTCTTGAGTGCTGAATACAAATCACTCATATATACATGCTTTGTTTTATGGAACAACATCCTGCATCCCTCTTTTGCTCCCTGACAAGGAAGACTTCGCAATTCTCACACTAAAAGCACAGATCTCCATCATTCACTCTAAGAGGTCAAGTGGAAAGAGGGGTTGATGAAGAACTTCATGTAGTCCAAGCTGTTGAAGTATATCAGGATAAAAACTTTTCTGACCAAACCAAGCCTAGAACATCTGTAGCTGTTGTAACAGTTTCTTAGGCTAATTCTTCTAGGTTGGCGACAGAAACGAGCTCAGACATCTTTGATCATCAGACATCAGCAGAGGTGAAAGACTCACACATTGAGTGACGCTTTCTCTAAGCAGTGTGGCACTGACTTCTCTGGTCACAGAATATAGGACTGGGTCTTATGACCTACAGATCCATGATCTCATAAACTTTGCAACCTACTTGTTCTATTTCTTTTTTTCAAATCTACAAAGCCTAGAATGTGGCATAAGTTTTTTTTATAATCTGGTAATAAATTTTGTACATAGGTGAATAAAACCCAGAATAATCCCTTTGTTAAATGTTTGCCATTTAAACCTTTCACAGAATGAATTGCCTTGCACACTCCTTAGCAGATAATGCTAATGCTGATGCAGCCCCTTCAGTTACATCTCTAGAACTGAGTAAATACTCAATGCACTGCACTTCTAAAAGGGTTTGCTGCTTTTGTGTCAAGGTAAGTCTGAAGGTAACAGACAATCAGCCAAAAAATTTATCATTATTCATGCCATTGAAAATATTATTAGTATTGTTAGGAGAAAAATATTTAAAAGCACAGACCTATTGAGTCTTTTAGTCTTTATTTTCATTAAGCAATAATTTGAAAAAAAATGTGGAGGTTAGAGTTTTTCTCATTTAATGCTCATTGCCTTTTGTTTATGCTGTTTGTTGGTTAGGCACTGGACAGAACTAGTAATAATGCCCAAATCAAATCATTTGAGGTGTGAAAGCCTAATAAAGGCAGATCTCAGGTGTATAACTGCTTCTGCAATATCCCACAGGAAGCATATCAGAGTGCAGCTATAGCTGGTAGGTATCTACTTCAACATAAGGGCAAAATCAATGGATTAGAAAAAAAGCTGTGTTATCTTTTCAAGCACAAAAAGCACAGAGTTACTGAGCAATTAAAAAGCTAAAAAAAATGAGGTGTCTTGGCAGACTTAACTTGAACAAATGAATTTACATTTGGGATTACACAACCACATTGTATGCTTTTATGGAATTGTACTAGTTAACATAACAGCTGCCACTTCACATGGGATTTATGATGTCAAGAGACCCTTCTAAAAGTAACTCAAATTAGCAATATGCCCAAGAACATTTGGTATATAAACTGACCCATTTTCTCAGGTTTTTAAATTTATTTTGTAACAGTTATGCCCTGATTTCCTTTGACTTAAAATTAACTGTTCTGAAAAAGATGACGAAGGTTAAAAGGCTTGGTTTTGGGACCAGGGCCAAAGGACACTGATGAGCATATGAGATGATGGGAAACAGAACAAACTGCTACAGAAACAATTGGAAATAAGATACAGTCTAAGGAGGCTGGTGAGAAGAAAGTCATTTGAGCTGGAGCAAAGAAAGATATGTGGATGCTTTGGAACAGGCCCCAGTTCACAATGTTGTTGATCACTGTAAGGAAGCGATTTGATGACATCTTTTTCTTTTCATGTATGTGCAATTTTTAGTGAGATTACCCTTGGCTGAAGAAACTGAAGAGTTCTAAGACACTTCATCATTACACATTCCTGGCCACATTAAGATTTCTTAGGAGCAGACATGTTTCCATTGCCTTCCATGTCTTCAATTTTGCCAGATTTCATGAAAGAAGAAGAAATTAAAGACTGATGGAAAATTCTTTAGTAATACAATAAATTCTGTCCCTATAACTGATGAAAAATCTAATGAAAGACCCCACAGGTTGCCATGTATGTTAAACCATATCCTATGATATTGGCATTACTTAGGATAATTGAACTAAAATTGGGGGGTGAGAGGTATTTTTTGGCAAATTATTAGTTTGCTTAAAAATTCGTCTTCAGAACAGCCAAAACTCTTTATGAATTCTACCTAGATTGAAGGACTAGTTTTAGATGAGACGACGCTGACAAAACATTTCAGAAATGTTGAAACAGTTGCTTACAACATGTTCAAAATCAAATGCTGTGAATTTTCTGAGACATTTAATTTCTGGACAGGTTTAATCACTAAAGGAAAGATTTGGCTTTGCAGTCATTGATTCTCTTCTCCACTTCTTTTATGACTGCAGTACTCTAGTGACCTAAACCATAACCAGTTTCAAATGTCTCATCTGCCTCTGGGGATCTGAAAATACAATGTCTGCTGCTTTCCCACAATGAAGCCTTCTCCAATAGGACATATGTGTGCTTAAGGAAGGTTATTCTCCATATTATTTGTTGATACTATTCCATCTTAAATGAACTACATGAATAGTGACTGACCCCTATAGTAAATGCATGTAATCCAGGAAAGGTGTTCAAATCCACAGCTAGAATTTAAATTTAAGAATTACACATCTTGGGCAAGAATATTGGGCAATACTTCTGTGGTTTGAGCCATTTGTTTCTTTGTCTTTTTTCAACAGTGCTCAGAAATAGAAAGTGCATTTCTGGTTTTATGTATCTATTAGGAAAACATATTTCAGATTCTCTCATTCCAGTCTGACCACCAAACCAAAATCTCAAGTCTTACCAAAAGTTTCACCAAAGTTATGAAATAGTGACAAGACAGAGGCAATACCTCCTTTACAGATTTCTTTGCAACAGGTTGAGCACTGTGCCAGTAGTTGGTAACTGAATTCCCCAAAACCTTGAGTCCACAGAATAAGAAATAACCACTATAAAGGGCTGAAGTGTAGGCAGCAGAATTGTACAAGATGAGGAAACACTAAGAAAACTGAGATCATTATATATGATCTCAAAGCACATGTATTTATGTGTCACAATTCTCTATGTTACCTCATTTATTTCTTTAAATACAAAAAACATTTCTCACTTCCTTGCTTTTGTAGCTTTGGGCCTCAGCTTCTTTTGGTTTATACATATTTCTATCTATACCATATTGTGTAGTACCGTAGATATTTTATTTAAAATTTTTACAATAGTTTTAGCATTTCAGCACATGAGCCTCAGTGATTATAGTTTTGACTATTAACAATTTTTTTTATTTATATCTTCTCTGACTAATAATGTCTTTCCGGTCTGACCTAAGTACATTTTACTACACAAGCATGGAATTTCATTTACTCCTGAGAACCCTGATGACTCATTAACACAGATACATCCTTAGGTCTCATTAATGTAGTTCTTACTATAATTTGCAGACGATTAGATAAGTGTCTTTTTACTTCTCTGTCTTCCTTTACAGCACATGTAGTCTCACAGTGTGCCTGGAATGATTATAGCAGATAGATATTTTAAATCATTTTTCCTTTCTTTGGACTCAGGGTTTTTTTATGTGCATCTATTCTCTCTTTCATTTAATTTTTTTTTTTTTTTTTCTTTTTAATTGTACATGGCTGGTTTTAAAGTGGGTAATCATTTCTCACTGTGGTACCTCTAACTGCTTTAGAAGGCTTTCTCTAATTCCTTTAATACTCAGAGAATCACAAACACTGCAGGATCCACTAAGGTTTTAACAGTACAGTGAGTCTACTTATAGGAATAGCTCAGAAACAATGTGTTTTCTGTGCACCAAATAAAAATATGCATACCACTCCACTATCCCTGATTTTGAGAGCTGTTTCTGATTACTGATTGAAAATTCCCTCTGTTCTTCATTAAAGACTGAGATTCTTTTAAAATGCTTATTTACGGTGGCAGTCCTAAGGGGCAGGCTATGTATTTAACTGCCTACAGCTTAAAATCTCTTTCAACATGAGGCCAACTCCGTGTTAGGTAACTTGTTG
>NW_009188531.1:42025-42365 GCF_000690835.1 Fulmarus glacialis
TGCTCTGCCTATAAAGTAGCCGTGGTACAACATGGCTCATTTGTTCCTAGACTACCATTAGCATTAATGAGCTTTGCATGTATACATCAAGGAGAGGAAAGGAGAATCATAGTTTCGTATGCTTAATGTTATGTTTTCAGGGGTCCTCTCTCTGGCTTAAGTTCATTCTTTTTGAGCCAAATCCTGCATGCCTGTGAAAAGCTTGAGTAAACAGGCCATGTGCAGAGGATATGTGATGGACTGAGAGATGGAAAACACTCCCCCTCACCCAGACTTAAATGTGTCACTGTGGCTTGTGCGATACAGCAGCAGTTCCATAATAATATTTTATCTAATAAAT
>NW_009188532.1:0-205 GCF_000690835.1 Fulmarus glacialis
AGCAGCCCAGGGTTTGAGCAGCCTCACCACGCTGCAAACACGAGGACAGCTGGGGGACCTGCAACCGCCCAGCCTGCTCGGGACAGGAGACGTGCAAAGCCCCATCCCAGAAATGGAGGCCGAAGAGAAGGAAGAAGCCGATTCTCTCCTTTTCCCCTGCAAATGGAGGACAGGACGGGAACCTTGAGCCCTAATCTCATTCGAT
>NW_009188532.1:533-1086 GCF_000690835.1 Fulmarus glacialis
GGTGGTGCCACCCGATGTCCTGCCGCCGGCGCCGTGCCGGGCTGGCCTTGGTGTGCAGCAGCAGAGAGGAATTTGGGATTAAAAAAAAGAATCCAAACCAAACAGGGGAAGGCAGGAGCCTGAAACCTCTGTTCCCTAGAGACCCGCTCTCCCACAGAGAAACTTAATTCCCATTAAAAAACAAATGAAATAATCCAGTTGCTAACATTGCTCTGCCTGCTTCGTTCAAGCACCAGCGCAGCACCAGATCTGCTGGATCCCACCAGCCTGGCCCAAGCCCATCAGATGTTCTTAGGAGGGCTCAGCTGGACCTTTGTGGAGCAAAAACCATCTCTGGCACCGCAAGGCTGTGGTGGGAGAACTGTAAATCCTCAGTTAGGATCCCTCCGGCCGGCCGTGCCCCCCAAGGGACACCTCGCAGGGTGGCCGTGCTGGAGGAGAGGCACCCACCCTTCCCTGGGAGCAACCGGCCGCGTCCTCCTCCCCATACGCAGGGAGATGGGGTCAGGAGAGCCGCATGCCGGAGGAACCCAAACCCACCAGGGCCTCCACC
>NW_009188533.1:0-1440 GCF_000690835.1 Fulmarus glacialis
CTCATCCAGCCCTTTCGCCGGCTTCGTTTAGTGAACGCAAACGAAACGAGCCGTACAACCACTTCAAAGCGCCTTTGGGAGCTCCTTTCTGTTGCGTTGTTTTGGGAGGTTTGGGGTTTATCAAAGGAAAGCTCCCCGCAGCCGGATAGCCCGGTTCTCTAATTGCAACGGGGCATTTTCATCTGGCTTTGCTGGTGGAAATGGTTCAGATGGCACCCACGAATGCCGGGCTGCCAGCAACACCGGGGTGCAGCTCAGCTGGGTGCCGCTCCTGTGCTGGCGGGGGGGGGGGCGGGTACCGGGGTGCTGCTCCCGTCTGCACCTTGGCAGCGAGCCTGGGGCACCCAGACCAAGGTGCTCCTGTCCCTCCTGCACCCTGGTTTATTCATCTCTTGCGTTTTCAGTCTGATTTCATATCTCTCATACTGTAAAGTCCAAAATGACTTGTCTCATTCAATGTTTTTATACTAGAAATACTAAAGCAGCGAATCTCGCTACCGAAACAGCCTCCGATGCCAACCGGCTGGTGTTTCGCAAAATTTATTGGTCCTGCTTCGCTCCTAAATGAATTAGTCCGTGGCAGGGGTAAATCACACTGTCCTCTCCCGTCCCCGACAAAGTTTGAATTGACTTTTTTTCTCTGCCTCACAACCCCCAGTTTATTCTTACTCATTTTAATCATTTCCTAAATAGTTGAAGCCCTGAGAAGTGACGGTGGAGATCTCTGGATCGTTCCAGGCTGACGCCTTGAGTGGCTTTGGGGACAAAAGTGTCTTTTCCGATGAGCTGGCTGCTGGGCTGGAGGAGGCGTACGTGCATCGAGAGTTTCAGCTCAGCAGCCTCGTGATCCCTCTGTGGTAAACCCACATCTCCAGGCGGTAAAACTGAGCTTGAACTCCAAACTGTTGGCTTAATTGAAAATCAGCAATTCATGCGCAACGACCGCTGCCCATCCTGGGAGCTGCATTCCCTGCGCTGAGGATGCACGTTAGGCACGTTGCTGGTGGGGAAGGTCCGGCCGAGCCTGGGGTGGAGGGATGAGCATCCCATCCCGCATCTCATCTCCCTCTCTGTTTTACAACAAGTGTTTTGAAACACCCAGAAGCAGCTCAGAACAATAAGGGGCCGCGGGGTATTTGGTCGCAGGGTGGGTGCTGGATGTGGCAAGGGACCAAAATCCTTGGGGATGGAGGAAGATGCCCCGCCAGCATCCTTCCAGCAGGTGCTGGTGCGGGCTGCCCCCGGGCTGCTGCCTCCTTGCCCTGCTCCTACCCCTCTCCTGCCTGCAGCTGCCTTCTGCTGCCACGTCCCCTCTGCTCCCACTGCGACCACAGAGAGCCGGGAGAGAGCCAGGAGAGAGCCGGGAGAGAGGCAGGAGAGAGCCGGGAGAGAGCCGGGAGAGAGCCGGGAGAGAGCCGGGAGAGACACGGGAGAGAGCCC
>NW_009188533.1:1621-8620 GCF_000690835.1 Fulmarus glacialis
GGAGAGAGCCAGGAGAGAGCCGGGAGAGAGCCGGGAGAGAACCGGGCATGCTGGCACGGCGGCAGAGCCATCCCACGTTGGATGTGTGCCACTCCCGTTTCCCCTGCCAGGAAGCGATACCGGTGAGCAATTAGACCCAGACAGGATGCCCTAACGAGCTCGGGCTTTTATACGGCACTGGGAATTAATCTTGCAGGAATTCCATGTTAAAGTTCATTTCAAGACTTTCTCTGTCCGTTCGCCTACGGTGTTGCTGAAGCACTTGCACAAAAGTGAATGGTAATTGTCTCCGATTGCCTAAATAGTCCTTGGGAGAAGGGCTGGTCTGGGATGACATGCCCGTGACTCAGATGTGTGAGCGTATCTGGCTCTTGCGCAAAGAGAAGGGGTCATCTTTGCTTTGATGCCACCTTTGAAATTGCAGAGGGATGCTGGACATTTGCTTGTCTTGGAGGAAAACACTGAAAACGGGCTGCCCTGCAAACGATCCCAGGTCTGATGAGCATCAAACCCAGCACCACCAAACCCCTCGGCCAGGGCTGAAGACACAGAAGGATGCTCTTACGGGTGAAGCGGTGGTTCAACTGCTAATGTTGAGCTCCCGAAACCTTGCAGACGGGAGTGTTCCTATATCTAAGCCTAATAAAATCTACTTCCCAAATGGAATCTAATAAAATCCTGGCCCGTGGTGGGAGTGTCCAAGCTCCCGCTGCAGCCCGGGTTTGTTGCAGCCTGTTGCTACGCGCTGGAAGGAGCGCTTTTTCCATGATCCTCCAATTTTGGTAGGAGTCCAGCAAATCCCTTTGCCCGTATCATGCTATAGATTGCTTTCCGGAGCTGGGAAAGCACTTGGCTGCCAAGGTACGTTTAATAACGCTTCATTAGTACAGCGAGCCCGGCAAACTCCCTGGGGTGAGCTCTTCCCAAGCCAATCTTCCCCTTGCTGCGAATTAATTACAGCCACAATGGTTAATGACGAGCGATAGGGATAGGGATAGCTGGTGGGTTTTGATGTCCCTCTTGGTTCGTGCCGTACCAAGACAGATCTTCTCCTACGGAAGCGGGTAGCAGAGCTACTGCTGCCTTCCCGAGAAGCGCTGGCTCTTTGTTTGCATCCCTCGACAGGGAGCAAGGCAGGCTCCGGAGCAGTGCTGACACAGGCAGCGTTTACAGGTGTTTGAACTCCACTTGGTCAGGGTACTCGGGTTTTATGACTAGGGTAAAGTAAATAAATGATTCGGACGAGATTTATTTTGTATGCATAACTTTCTCATTTCAAAACCAATTACCCACAAAAGTTTCTAATAAATAAGTCTCGGTGCCTTTCAAACGGGCAAACAAAGCATCGTCTTCCTTCTGCCGGGATCCCCAAATGGACTTTTTCTGAATTAGATTATGCTGGGCTGTAATGAAAGCAGGGCAGATTTACTCCTCCGACGCCCATCTTCTCTTCGAACGTGCATTTACCAAATTTGTTTTTATAGCTAGAGTCTGGAGGATTTTTTTCCATTCCTTCCTTGGCCACGCGCTGCGAACATTGTGCGGGATCTCCATCCGTTGCAATGGCTGAAGGCAAAAGCAGCAATTTCCTATGCTGTGTTTGCAAACCTGGCCTCTACTTTTGCTTTTCCTCGAGACTCCGGGCACAGCATCCCCAGACACGTTCGCTGGGCTAGCTGTTGCGCTGCAGCAGGTAAGTACCCCCTCCCTTCATAAATTTGGGGCCGTGTCGGTGCCAAAGGGGAAGGAAAGTTGTGGGATAGGGGGGGTGCAAGTCACCCGTGACAGCTGTGCAAACCGCTCAGCCCTCTTGTACGGTGTTTGTAAGGTGATGGTAAACAACCGGCCAGGTAACGATCGCTTCCTACTAATAACAGGGATTAGTTTTTTTAAGCCTGATGAGAAAGCACTCAAAGCAAATGACAGGGCTTCCGGAGTGGCTTTTGATTTCTTTGGCTGCCTGACATCGACTGAGTGAATGAATGAACAAAGGAAGGCAAAGAGGCGGAGGTGAGAGATAAGAGAGGCCCGGGGACCAGCCTTGCACCTTCTCTGGTCTTCAAGGTAAGACCTACAGCATCTTTCCACCCCGCCGCCACCATCCTCAGTTTTGCAGCAGCCTTGCACACCGTTCCTGCCCCCGTCGCATCCCTCATCCTTGCCGTCGTGCATCAAATGGTGCAACTCCTACCTGCTGCTCGCTCTGCCCCGTGGGGAGGGATGGACGGTGGAGTTTGCTTTGGGGAGCTTTGCACCACCTATGCATCCTGAGCCTCCCTCCTCCTGGAAAACTACTCCGTATGGCAAAATCCTTTATTGTAACCCAGATCCTTTATTTTAACCCAAATCCTTTATTTTAACCAACCATTTCCAGTAAATAGCACTCTTCATTTTTCCTCATCACCCTTTCACTATAAGCCAAGCAATCCCCAGTCCATACCTCCCACCCTGGCTGGCCGACGGCAACAGCGAGACCCGCGACCCACGAGTTAAGGCTGCGGTTTCCCATAAAGAGTTTCTTTTCCTCCCCGAGTCCGATTGCACAAAATAAAACAGCTTTTGTTCACGATGGAGATTCTCCTGGCAACAGAATGACGGAAGCTGCAAAAAATGCCAAGGCTCAATGACAGCTCTATCTAAAACTAACCACCAAGATGAGTCTGTTTTATCATCGTTAGGGAAGAAAGTGCCAAGCTCATGGGAAGGGGGAAATCGCTACCGTTTATGATGGCTTCGTAGATGGACAAATATCCCTGCCTAGCAGAAGAGGCGTGCAAAAGGGCACGATTATTGATGCATCGCCGTGAACCTTAAAATGAGGTTGAGAGACGAGAGATGTGCTCCCACTTACACCCTCTGCCCCCAGCCAACTGACAAATTCAGCTGGATTATGGGATTTGCAGGGATTGCTGCAGTCAGCGAAGAGGCTCCAGCGGATTTCTGTGGGTCTGGATCAGGCCCAGAGCTTGCAGGAGGGAGTTAGAGGAGCAGAAAGCCCTGTTTTGCAGCCAAAGAGGACTTCAGTCTTTAGCGCAATGTCCTCCTGGGCTACCTTCCCATGTCCCTCAGAGGCTCAAAGCAGTCCTTTCTCTACCAGTTTTGGCTGCTGACTCCCATTTTTCCCCCTACACATCTAAAGATCTTCTCTGGGGCAAAGACACAAGGAGCAAGAGCCATTTAACAGTGCTGCAGAGTGACGCACCCATCATTTATTTCCTTCCATCGAATCACTGCCAGACGCCTTCCACCTTTCAGGCAGCATCGTGATAAAACAGGGAACAGTTTTCTCGTTTAAATAGTGTAAGGCACGGTAATTTCCCATGTTCAGTGACGGGCAGCCTCGTTTATGACATTTGCTGAGCTCCTGTATTAATCAATGTGGTTAATGGAATTGATGATTGCACCAGCTTGTGTTCGGAGCAGCTGTTTCACATCATTAGCCCCACTTAATGTGATGATCTGTCAGAAGAGCTGCCCGCGGTCATCTCCACCTTGATGCAAGCAGCAGGAGATCCCGAGTCTCCCCACTGTACACCAGCAGTGGCTTAGGGACAGGGACAGGCATTCAGAAGATGCTACGTTGCAGCCAGCAGTCTCATTTCTGGTGCATACCAGCAGCTAAATCAGATTTGAACCCAAGGGCTGAATGCAGCTGATGCAAATACAGGACAAACCCAAAGGAAGCAGCGTTTTCTGCAAATTCATCCCAGGGACGCTGGGTGCAAGTGTCCCAGGCCAAAAGGAAAAGATAAAAGTATTAACACCTTTGGCTATCTGCTATCCCCCTTGCAAAAGGGGCTATGGACTCAAAAGATAAGGGGAAAATAATAATTCCCAGGCCTTTAGAGGCACAGGAAAATGGGAGTGATTAGCCCAGAAACCCAGAAGAGCTGAGAGCCATCAATCGTGCGGTAACGAGGACTGAAGCAAGACCTGCCGGAGCACGTGCCCCATCAGCAGCGTCACAGCGGCAGGCAGAGGACGTGCGATGATGATTTATGGCAACGTTATCTTCCCAAAGCAAACACTCGGCGGCGCAACCAGTACAGCGCTTTCCCCCCTGTTCATATGGTCGATGGACACTATTTTTTTTCCTTACGACCCCATATGCAGGAGGGACATCCCTTCTTCCCACCCTCCTTTTCCTACCTGCAGCCCCTGAGTCTTATTTACCAAAAACCATCCAGACTCCGGCAATTAGCATTTTCTCCTGGGCAGTTTTGCTCAGGCTGAAGCCTGCGTGACTGCATTTCCACAGCGCTGTGTCAGACGGGGACACATCGTCCCTATTTTGCCCATTTACCACAGCCAGGGCGCAATGCTAAAATTTGCTAGCGTGCCCGTAATTCAGGGTATTTTCGGTGATTGCTCACGCACCTTGAGATGCTGGTCATCTGTGTAGCATCTCCTGGATGATCTCCTGGAGATAGTGCAGATAGTCACTTTACTAATTAGTAACTAATATGAAGGCAGCTGCCCCATCAAAAGATGCCCACTCCCACAAAATCCTCTCAGCACCCCATTCAAGCCGGTGATGCAAAATCCCTTCCCAATGGTGTTTGCCGGCCCCTGCACGACTCGTGCTGTCCCCTTGGCTTTCCTTCAGAGCATCGGGCCAGATGGGGCTGCATTTCTCTGGCTGATTTTCAAGCCAGAAGCTTTTTCTCTCATCCCAAAGACTTGGAGCTGAAAAATCCCTCGAGGAGGAAACTTGCATCTGTCCTAAGTGTGTTATAACCCGGGTCAGAGAGAGCTTGATGTCTACATCACCTGAAGATCTTCATCTGCACCTTGAATACTGTGTTCAGTTTTGGGCTCCTCACGACAAGAAGGACATTGAGGTGCTGGAGCGTGTCCAGAGAAGGGCAACGAAGCTGGTGAAGGGCCTGGAGCACAAGTCTGATGAGGAGCGGCTGAGGGAACTGGGGCTGTTTAGCCTGGAGAAGAGGAGGCTGAGGGGAGACCTCATCGCGCTCTACAACTACCTGAAAGGAGGTTGTAGCCAGGTGGGGGTCGGTCTCTTCTCCCAAGTAACCAGTGATAGGACGAGAGGAAATGGCCTCAAGCTGCGCCAGGGGAGGTTTAGATTGGACATTAGGAAAAATTTCTTTCCTGAAAGAGTGGTCAGGCCTTGGAACAGGCTGCCCAGGGAAGTGGTGGAGTCCCCATCCCTGGAGGTATTTAAAAGACGTGTAGATGCGGCGCTTAGGGACATGGTTTAGTGGGCATGGTGGTGTTGGGTTGACGGTTGGACTCGATGATCTTAGAACCTTAATGATTCTGTGATTCTATGATTTCTGCTCCAGATATCATGCCCTCTATCTACCTGCCGTGTTGGTTTTAGGTTTCTGGCCAAGGCGATTGAACCTCCTAAGCTCTCCAAAGGGGTGCCTCTGCAGTCACCCTGACACCCAGGCACTCACGTCGGGGCCAAAGGACTGCAAAACTTTCCTTTGCTAAAGTTCACTAAAATTAGGGAAGTTTCACATGGGACATGGGGCTTCTCACCCTTCTTCTCTTCTTCAGAGTGTTGAGGGATATTTAACCATCAGGCAGGAGAAGGGTCTTGATTTTGCTCCTCCTCTGACATGCAAAAGCCCTGTGTGTGACCCAGGTGTGGCTCTATG
This sequence comes from Fulmarus glacialis, assembly GCF_000690835.1. Lineage (NCBI taxonomy): Eukaryota > Metazoa > Chordata > Aves > Procellariiformes > Procellariidae > Fulmarus > Fulmarus glacialis. The sequence continues at coordinate 7,249 of NW_009188533.1, forward strand.
GGATCGCATCCTGGAGATGCTGAGCACAGCCAGGACCCAGAGGGCACCCAGGACTCTACCTGCAGCCTTGCAATCCTTTCTCTTTTTCTTAACTCTGGCTACTCCATATTTGAAGAAATGTCCCTGCTGACACCCTCACCCAAGCACTCTCTCCCCAGGAGCTCCTGGGTAGCCCCGCCATCCCCTTCCCCCATCTTCCCCACCCTGGTTTCTTTGCTGCCTTTACAGGTCTCTCAACTACCCAAAACTGCCTCTGAGATAAAACTGGGGACATTTGTTGCCAGGAAAGGGGTGGCAATGGAGTGATGCTGGTGTGCAATGGGCCAGCTCGCAGCTCCTTTGTTAGCCCCCAGCACCCTGGCTGGGTTTTAAATCCATAACCACGTGCAAACCCTCTGCTATTTGCAGAAGGCATCCTCTGCCCCGCTCCTTGGAGCAGCCCCCAGGGATGCTGGAACAGATAATATTTTGCAATGGTCACCGCTACTGGGCACGTGGGTGCCTGTCCTAGGGGTTATTACACACTGACAAGGGCAAAGAGCAACACGAGTCAGTTATATCGTTATAAAATGATGTTAAATGTCAGATGCACGCCACGATGCCAGGTACTTTTCTGCAGAACCCTCCACACATTGCACCGTTTGTGGCTCTCTTAACAAAGGGGGTCTTGTAAAAAGCGTTGCCTGGATGAGATTTAAGCCGTCAGAGATAACCGCTTGGCTGTTTCTTGCTTGGACCTCAATACCTCCTCTTGCCTGGTAAAACACACTTCCTTTCTGTATCGCCGGATTTGCTTTTCAATGCTTCATTATGTTTCAAGGTCACGGCATATCGAGCAGTTTGCTCGACTGCCCTGGAAAGAAACGAAGTCACAAGAATTTTTTTTGTTTAATAAATGTATGCGCCAAGCCTGAATTGCTTTCTTATAAGCATGTAAAGGAGAACAGAAAGCATTCAGGTCTACGGGTTTTTTTGCACTCCCTCTTTTATAAGTCCATTATTTGCACTCCTTTTCTACGGCAAAGAAATGCCCAGTTTTCTTTTCCAGCTGGCAAGCGCTGGGCTCTCATTTAGTTCCCAGTGCCATGGGATTATTTGCATGGATGTTAAAAAACCGTACCCTTCACCACAATAACAGTGGCATCGGGCAATGCCAGCCCAAAAGCTGAGCTTCCCCCTTAGCATCCATCAGAGGAATCGCCACCGGCATGAACAGCATTTAAAAAGCGGAAAAATTGGGTCTGGAGGTTGTTAAAGCAGACGCAGGCAGCACCGATCGGGCTGGTTATGTCCTGGTGAGCATCCGGTGGAAAGGACTCGGGGCAGGGCTTTGGGGCAAAATGTTGGTTTCTTTGAAGTCAATGGTGAAATT
>NW_009188533.1:8645-12057 GCF_000690835.1 Fulmarus glacialis
TTAGCACGACGAGGACTTTGCAGCTGATGGTCACGCCCGTAGCCGGAGCCTGTCTGCTGGCGTCCCGTTGCCAGCTTGTTTGCAATATTAATCAGGGCCTGGAGTCCGCAGCATTTTCAAGCTCTGCAGCTCCAATTCGCCATGCAGGAAGGTGCAGGGATGCAAAGTGAATTCCCATGCAACACTTCTGAGACAGGTCCCGCATTAGTTTTGCCTCTGACAACGCTTGGACCCATCTTGGGTGATGCTGGGGCTCCCGTTGCTCAAAAAGCATCTGTCAGAGCGGCTTTCTGTGGGTCTCTGTTCCACATGGAGTGCGGAAACCTCCCCTGTGGACGTGCCGTTTCTGTCGAGGCTCCAGCTGCAAAGCAAGACTGCCAGGCTAACCAGTTTTCCACTGGCAAATTTTTGGCAGATCTCCTGATACGAAGCCAAGGGCGAGCAGTTCTTGGGCGCTGGCATCTCGCAGGGGCCAAGAGCCTGCCGGCCCAGGCACCACATCCCCCAAATATCCCTGTAAACCTATTTGCAATCTTCCAAAGGGGAAGTTTATGCAAATCCTTTTACAAATCTCACTGCCCTGGCTCTCGCAACTCGTGGCTACTCGACCGCTATGAGTTTGCACCACTTCTCTGTCCTGATGCTTGCAGAAGATGAGGTCCAAACCACCATGCTGACTGGCGGGCTGCTCTTCTCCCCGAGGAGCCTCCGGGGCTAATTGCAATCAAATCTGACACAAGCATGGCAATTCCAAGGATAAATATGTCCTGGCAAAATTTTGTATCGAATAATGTCTGCGTTGAGCGGAAAGATCCCGTAAATGTCTCAGCGAGGAAAAAATTGCATGAGGTGCTCATAGCTTATTAACCATCAGAAAGCCCACGTGGAGAGAGACATAAAAGGCCCAAATGTGAGAAAAGCATCCGTCAAACCATGCAGTCCATCTCGGCTGCTGAAGAAGCCCGGCTTTGGTAGCTCTTCTGTGCTCATCCAGCTAGCAAGTGTGCAAAGCTCACCTTTCCCGGTGGCGGTGGAAATGTGTTGTGCCATCACTGGCATTTCCCCTTTTAATAAAAATGCATCAGCCCATCCTTAGTGCCTGCAGTGAGAAGTACCTGGGGCTGACAGCTCCCTGGTGGGGCCTTAGCATCAGAAATAAATTCTCCACTGTGATAAACATCCCAAATCCATTGCTGGACGAGTTAAAAACTGGAAGAAAGAAATAGAACGAGCAAATAAACAAGCCGGGATTTTCCCCTGTGCATGCGGGAGCGTCTCCAATGCAGCGGAAAGCATGATCAATAATTGAGTGGGAAGACAAGCCGCTCTGAGCTTTCACAAAGCACAGCTTGAGCATCCAATATTTATTTTCAGGCCTTAAATAATGTATCTGAAAATGCTTCTAACTGGATATTTTAAGGCAAACAAATTTATGTCATAAAAAGTTAATTAGCAAGAGCATCTCTGAAGGAGAATCAACAGCAGCCACAAAAAATAACTCCTCAGCTCCTCAACGCATTGGTCCTGTTCCTCCTTGTAAGTGAGGGGGCAATTCTATAATTTCTAATTAAGGAATCATTCGCTATCAATTAGCCCATATAAGTAGATTTCCCTCACTCCCCAAGCTAAATCACTTAAGCCCCAGCATTTCCTCCTCGCTGCTGCAATGCCAGCCACCAGCGAGGCGGTGCGGGGACGGGAGTCAGGGGATGGGGTGGCCAGTCCTGGTTCTGATTTCCCATGGGAGCTTGGTGGAACGGCTTCATCCCCATGGGTTAATCCACTCAGCAGACGTGTAGCAGCTACTGTGGAAAAAAATCACCCCGTTTCCAGAGAGGTGGCATGGGTTGAGGGTGGTGGGGTCTTGCGTGGCATGGAGATGAACCGTATGCCCGGAGCAGTGGTCGAAGGTGGCTCTCAGAGGTGTCCTGGGGCTCTGATGAGTGGAGGTACCCCAGTTAAGGAAACATGAGCAGGAGGTGAAGGGAACGAAGCTGCTCCCCTGCTAGCTCCCACACCAGTGTATCCCTCCGCTGCACCCCAAAACAGCAATCAGCACGGGCAAACGGGCAAGAACTCTGTAGGAAGGACCTTGGCCAGGGCTGGCACGTTCCCACAGGCGTTTGCTTGCACGTTGGCAGCAGATAAAGTATCTGCTGTTAAATCCACCATGGCTTTAATGCTGGCACGTTCCCTCCCTGCCTCGTCCTTCAATCCCACCCCTCATCCAGGGCACGAGAAAACACATTGCTGTCCCAGCAGTCAGCCCCGGGGACGCAAAGATCACGTCTTTGATCCTGGAGGAGACACAGCATCACGCGGCCACCCTGCTGTGGGGCTGTCCCAGCCCCAGCCCGCACCACAAACCTGGGGGAGGCCAGAGCTGGCTGTCCCCCTGCAGCATCCCCAGCCATCGGTCCATCTGCCGGCCCCGGGGCACCCCAGCACCCAGCGGGGGCTCGGGGACAGGCTGCTCGGTGTGAGCCTCCACCGCCACGTCAGGCTTTTCGTTATGAAACCCAAACAGATAAGATAAGAAAGGTTTATAACCTCTCATCACAGGACAAGGTTTCTCATTTCCAGCCAGGCTTTCCTGCCTCTGATGTTTATTTACCGTTATATCCAGCATCCAGCAGTTGATGAATTGCCTCCCCTGGGATTTCAAGTCAGTCCGATCAGAGGAAATTGGCTTTGACAGCTTTGTGATAGAAACATCTTGGGCCAAACTCAGTCCTGGTTGAAGCTCCCTGGGGTCAGCGGGGATGGATTTGCCTCTGGCTGGCTGGGCAAATGCAAACCAGTAACGAAAAGCCTGGAAACGGGGTAACCTGGATCCAAAAGCGTTCTCCCAGGTAGAAAGGGACGGTTTAGCCCACAACACCCTCAGGAGCTTAGAGGGCAATGCAGGGAGAGACAGAAGGACAGAGAGGCTGGCTGTAGCTGCATCGGGCTGTATGATGCTGGCATATCTCCTCCAGGGTTTCGGCTGGCACCGAAAAACAGGCCTCAAAATAACACAAAGCAGCCCGGAGCCAGCCGTACCCCACACGCTCCCGTGCAAACCGAGCTGAACCGACAGAACCAGCGCTACTGCTTTTGTAGGAGTTGTTTCTTCCTGGGCTTTGAGAATAGCCAAGGTTATGCTGACACAGAGCTCTGAGCATCCAAGTGTTACTCCTTGACTCCTTTCTTACGGCAAAGCTTTTGGGTCGAGGGAGGTTTTCCCACCCTGAAGGATTTGCAGGAGGTGGGAGGGCTGGGGAAACACAGATGTGCTTTTCATGCCATGCTGTCCTCGGTTCAAAAGGCTTTCACCTCCCTGAGAGCACGTTCCCCACTCCTATCTGGTCACAGCAGCTCTCGTACTCATCAGGAGCTGGGACAAACAGGAAAGCATGGACTCACTGAACCG
>NW_009188533.1:12080-12293 GCF_000690835.1 Fulmarus glacialis
GGCTGTATCTTGTGCTTGGATGGTGGGAGCTGGATGCTGGGGGAGTGGTGGGCAGCCTGGAGGCTGGGGCTCCTGAAACCTCGAGGCTGTTTGTTGTGATTTCTGACCCAGAGAAAGGGCAGAGGGACTCGCAGATTGAGGCTGATGGTTTCTCAACAAAGTGCAAAGCTCCTTCCAGCGAGGGCAGAGGCTGGCAGCAGCCGTGCAGCCAGC
>NW_009188533.1:12386-13569 GCF_000690835.1 Fulmarus glacialis
GAGCCTGCCTGCTGGCTTTCATCCTGATGGGAGGAACTGGCACGGGTCCTCCCAAATCGAGCTTCAATACCACCGATGGAGGCTAATATTTTTTGGGGGTAGCCATGAGAAATTCAACTTGCAGCCTTGGGAAACTCAACTCGACACACAGCTTTAAGGCACCACCGGCAGGCAGGCATTGCTGGAGCCCAGGACATTGTCCCTGAGCAGGTCCAGCCGCGTTTCTCCCTCTCCCCGATGGGCCTCAGAGACACAACATCAACCCAAGCTCAAGGACCTTCCCTTAGAGGCACAGCCTGGTCGAGGCATCAGGCCCCAACCCTTTTGATTTGAGCCCAAATCCCTTTTTTTCTGCTCTGAGGACGGGGAGCAGGCCGGAGGTGGCAGATAAACATTTATGCCACAAACTGTCCAGTTTTGCTTGATGGCTTCGTCTTCACACCTTGTGAAAGCCACAGCTGAGCAGGAAGGAGGCGTCATGTACATTAATTATTTAGCAGAAGATACTTAAAAGAATTAAAAACGTAAGCTAAATCGCTCGGTTCCCCACAGATGGCTCTCCTGCCTGAGCAGAGGCTGGTGGCTGGTTTTGCACATCTCAGCTTTTCAGAAAAATGAAAAACTTCAGGTAGGACCGCACCAGTGATGTGAAAAGCCTGCATCCCTCCCAGCCCATCCCAGATGGATAACTTAGTGCTGTGGTAGTGGCAAAACTAACATGGGTGTTGTAGCAGCTGTGACGAGATAGGTCGCTGCAGACATTTTTACGATGCAATCTTAATTTGGGATGAAAACACCATTTTAGAAGCATATCAGGAGTTATGTCCAAGCATCATAAAACTTCAGAAAAGTATAAATCTGATAGGAAAATGGCTAAAAAAATACTCTATCCTATTCTCCTTTTCAATGCCAAATGCCGTTCCCAGTTTTCATAATTCACCCATGCAGACTTCATTAAAGATTCCAGTAAATCATTTGCAGAGTCGGAAGCTTGCCAGTTTGCCTACAAACTAATGGCATGTTTCACTTCACTGCTATTTTCTTTATTTGCTTCAGACCGCATAAAAATAGTCAAGTCTGACTTACTCAAAATCAAGAGGAGAAACATGGATAATAGGAAAGGAAAGTTTAGACCTGGCCCATTTTGTAATTAGTACAGTGAGAGTTCATGGCCTTTTAGAAT
>NW_009188534.1:0-1350 GCF_000690835.1 Fulmarus glacialis
TGGGGGGGATTCGAATTCTGCTAGCAAGGACGCAGGGCTGGCAGCCGGCCCCAAAAGGAGGAGGTGGCTGAAAAATGCTCTGCGGGGGAAAGTGCCCAACAAACCTATTCTTTCCGCCCCCCCCCCAAAAAAAAAAAAATGCCAGCAACACTGTTTAACTGTCACAAGTGCCGCCTGCGCAGATGAGGTCCCTCCTGCCTTGTTCTGGTGGGCCGTCCCCGGAGTGCACGTCCAAGCTCCCTTTGGCATCTGGGATGCAGGGGACCCCCCTTGCCACCTCCTCGCGGCAGCAAGAAGCCGACTGTTTCCGTAAAGAGTGTAAATTAATGCAAATCAAAGGAAAATGGGGTTTAGGACGGTGCTTGGGAAGGTAGCTCCCTGGGGAAGCTCGGGGCAGGAGGCAGATGAGAGGTGAGAGGGAGGGAGAGCCGAGCTTCACCCGGATGCCGATGGGAGGATGGCGATGGATAAGAGCACCCGCACGTCGCCTGCCCTGCTGACCGCTGCACGTCTCGTTGTGTAGAGTACTCCATCCCCGTCCACAAATACTACTTCCCCTTCATCTTCCTCCTGGGGATGTTCCTGTGGTCCCTGCTAGAGTACCTCATCCATCGCTTTGTCTTCCACATGAAGCCACCCGCTAGTAACTACTATCTCATCACCCTGCATTTCTTGCTGCATGGGCAGCATCACAAGGTGAGTCGCAGCTTACGCCTCCGCCAGCGCCCGCCGGGCCGTGGGAACGGTGGCCTTTGCTCAGACGGAGCCTGTTTGTGCGTGTTCAACGTGACTCGTGGCATCTTCGCCCCAAGCGGGGCCCTTACCTAATACCGGCGAGGGCTGCAGGACGGGCTCGGAGGAGCTGGAGTTAAACCTGCGAGCTCCGGTTGGGCGAGGGGGAAGACCAAAAAAGCCATGGGCTCCCTCTAGCTTCGCTGGAGGAAACATCCCCGTGGAGCTTGGGGACCTACCAGCCAAAGCCACCGGCTGCCCGGCCACCTCGACATGGGCAAGGGGCTGCTCTCACCACCGGGTACATCTTTTGGGGAGGGTTTCTAGGGGCTGCTTTGGTGTTGGCTTTTCCCAAATGAGCGTCCCCGATGCCTGGCAGGGATGTTCTGGGGGCTGGGGGATGTGGGGTGAACTGGGAGCTGCCTGTCCCAGCATTCTTCTCCGCTTCCAGTCTCCCTTCGACAGTTCCCGCCTGGTCTTCCCTCCCGTGCCGGCCTCGCTGGTGATCGGCTTCTTCTACGGCGTCCTGCAGCTCCTGCTGCCCGAGGTGCTGGGGCTCTCGGTGTTTGTCGGGGGGCTCTGCGGCTACGTCGTCTACGACATGATGCACTATTACCT
>NW_009188535.1:0-2136 GCF_000690835.1 Fulmarus glacialis
GAGCACCCGGGACTTCACGGCACGCGAGCACCGCTGTCTGCGCGCCAACGTGGGGCTGGACCACGCCGAGCTTGTCCGCCTCAGCCCCGACTCACGGTAGGGCCAGGCCAGGCCTCCCAGCGCCTTGTCCACCCCCAGCCCAGGGACCGCTTGGGGTGTATCGGCACCGGGACGTCCTGTGGACCGGGCTGCGCAGAGGCTACACCCCTCATCAGATCTCAGCAGAACTACTGATTCATGAAAGCAGGGGGCATTTTAATGTCATGCTCAGGGCAAATATCCCGGTGCCCATCTTGTTAAGGTCTTTGCCAGCAGGCCCTGCAGCTGGGCCTCTCGGGGGCTGGGGAGGGAGCTCTGGCTGGCTGGGAAGGTTGGTTGAAAAGCATGCCTTGGCACTTTGTGAAGTGGCCTCTTTTAGAGAGAGGAAGGGATCTCGTTTCCAGATGTGGAGTAATAAATTCTGTTCTTTTCCATTCAGTGTTGCAGTTGAGCTAACAAAGCGAGAGAACTTGGTGCCCTCATAAAGCATGCAGCTTTTTAGCTGCCAGCGTATCCCTTTCCCCAGGTGCCACTGTATGACCTATTAGCTTACCCGTTGTAGCTGGGCTGAGCTGAGGTCACCCATTTCTTAACGGTTCAGAGTGTCTGTCCTTCCACTTAGGGCATTCATTGTTTGGCTGGCGAATGGCGAGACTATTCGTGTTTACAAAATGACTAAGAAGGATGATGGCAGCTTCACCTTCACTGCAACTTCTGGAGACTTCCCAAAGAAGCACAAGGCTCCTGTCATTAACATAGGAATTGCAGAGACAGGTATGGAAATGACAGAGCTGCTCACTTGTTGAGGCTCTCGAGATTGATTTTGATTTCCTTGTAAAGCAAGAGCTGCTGGGTTGAAAGTGTTGGAGTTTTTGGCATTCTCAAGGCCCGTTTCTGCAACAGTACTTGATAGATGTTACTTTTTAGCCTTTGTTTACTATTGAGTGAACTGAAAGATGTCATTTTCAGACAGACCATATTCCTGTAAGTATAGAGTTAGCCCCCTGATATGCACAGTCTCTTAATTTACATTTTCAGGGATGCTGTTGCAAAGAGGTCTGGTCTCAATATTGAGAGGATCGCTGTTCTCTGGCCCACCAGTCTGTCTGTAACCAGTCAAAAATATCTCTAGTGAGTTCATATGGTCTATCTTGGACTTCTGGGATTTTCTAGAACAGAGGCTGGGGTGGGTATGTGTTAGTGGTGAGGGCTTGATGGTATGTGACAGCGGGCAGCTGGAAGTGGGTGGACGCGAGCTCACCTCTGTAATAGGAGAGCAGAGAAAATGTTAACTGAGACCTTTGTTCAGCGTGGAAGTGAAAACTTAAACCTGCAACAAGTAGCTGACAGGTAAACAGGCAACTCCCTGTCTGAGATGAAAAAGGGAAGGCATTGCGAATGGAAACAAGCAGGAGTCCAAAATGCTGACACAAACAGTAATCAGGGATAATAGTGGTGTGACTTGTAGTCAGCTACCTGCCTGTAATTGATGACTTGAAAGCTACAGATACCTCGAGTTGTGTTTTAACCATCTGGGGAGGATCGAGTCTGCTGTGTTACTCCTGCGGTAGCAGCTTAGTGCCGAGCTCTGCAAGTGGGATCTGAGGGGTGCTGGGGCGAGACGCACGTGTCGTCTGTGAGTGCCCGTTGCCAGCTGACGGCTGCTGAAGCCAAGGGTGCACTAATGCATCACCAGGAGCCAAGTCTTCTGATGCTGCTTTTTGCTCTGTCCCTGGAGATTGACACTCCTTGAATTTTGGTGCAGCTTTTGGTTTTCTTGGCTGTCCAAGTGCAGGGAGAGGTTGCCCTGCTTAGGGACCCTCCCAGGCCTTTGATGAGTCTGTGGCAGTGTTAGGCCTGGGAGCTCTCCTGATCTCTGCCTTTTTTCCCCAGGAAAGTTTATCATGACAGCTTCCAGTGACACTACCATCCTGATATGGAGCCCGAAAGGTGAAGTCCTGGCCAGCATTAACACTAACCAGATGAACAATGCCTATGCCACGGTGTCGCCCTGCGGAAGGTGAGGGGCGTGAGGTATTCCAGGGTGCTCCTGCTGCGGAGTGGGAGGCTGCAGGAGTGAACAGGAACCTCACTCTT
>NW_009188535.1:2167-4455 GCF_000690835.1 Fulmarus glacialis
CGTCATCAGTTCAGACCATCGGCAATTAGCTGTTACTTTAATGCAATTTTCTGAGGGTTTCACATTTTAAAAAGCGATTCTGGCCCCCGAGAGCAGCCCCTCCAGGAGCGCTGACTCTTGCCTACATAGTCTCACACACTCAGTGGATTGCTGTTGTGCCTCAGCAGTGCTGTTCCTGTTAACCATCTCCTGAATAGCTGAGGAGAACAGCATTGGCCTCAGACAGCAGAAGTGGGACAACGCAAATGGCGTATGCAAAGCAAACAGCATTTCTAACTTGTTTTTAACCTTTTAAAGGTCAATTATAAAATTAAAATCTTTATTACTGAGAGATTGTCAGGAAAATCATGTTCTCTGCTCTGTCTCTAAGTTGTTGCTGCAGGAAGACTTGCCATGCTCCAAGCTCGGTGAGTTTGGACATCAAAAGCACTTAGCTTTTTTATTTTGGCCTGGGAGTTTCTCATGCCCAAGTTGTGGAGTTGCTGCTCCGGTCTCTGGTGGCCTTCCTTAGTGTTCCCTTTACCAGCCTGGTTTCAGTGAAAAGGGAAAACTTTTTCTGCTGACCAAAGCAAAGATTTGGACATCGGTGTCTGGGTAGGTTTGCCTTCACAGAGCCCTGTCTGAGGCACCGCTCTGTACAGGAGGGCTGCCCCTGGCGCCTGCCTTGCTCCGGAGGCCAGAGGAGAGCTCTGTAGGGCTGGCCCCACGGCCCGGATGAGGTAGGTGCTCTGTAACAGATACCCTGTGTCTTTCACCCAGGTTTGTGGCATCCTGTGGCTTTACCCCTGATGTAAAGGTGTGGGAGGTGTGTTTCGGCAAGAACGGAGACTTCCGGGAGGTGGCCAGGGCTTTTGAATTGAAAGGCCACACCGCCGGCATGCATTCCTTCTCCTTCTCTAATGACTCGAGGAGGTAAGTGTGTGATCCGCTGCCTGAAACAGTACGCTCTGGCTCGCCCTCGGGACACGTGAGCTCACCCAGCGTGCGGCAGCAGCCTGTGTGGGGGGCTGCACCCCTGCGCGGTAGGGGGGAATGCTGCCCTGTGCGCTCTCCTGGGAGCCCAGGGCAGCAAAACCTTGACTGGCTCGTGCCGCCTGCGTATTCCCTGTGGATTTCCTCCTGGGGGTGACTGTTCTCCGTGCTCTGGAAAGAGGATGAGGACCGTATGCGTGTACACTCACGCTTCTCAAAAGAGCTCTCTGGCCGCACAGGATTCCTGGTTCGCAGGCGCGGCAGGGGAAGAGGTGCCGCCCAACTTCCTCGTGCTCACCTGTGCTCTGTCTCCTGGCTGCAGGATGGCGACTGTTTCGAAGGACGGGACCTGGAAGTTCTGGGACACAGACGTGGAATATAAGAAGCAACAGGATCCGTACCTGCTTCTGACAGGGAAGTGCGAGGTGACGGAGCCTTGTCGCATCGCCCTGTCCCCCGATGCTCGAGTCGTCGCCATCTCTAGCGGCACAGACATTGTTGTGTACAACACGAGGAGAGGAGAGGAGGAGGAGCGCTTTCTCGGTGTGCATGGACAGTGCATAACAGACTTGGCTTTTGACACCAACAGCCGCTACCTGGTGTCGTGTGGGGACCGGGCCATCCGCGTCTTCCACAACACTGCCGGTCACAGGGCAGTGGTGGAGGAGATGGAGACCATGCTGAAAAAAACTGCGAACAAAGCCACCCGAGAGAGGCTGGAGCAGCAGATCTCCAGTGCCCGCAAAGCGCTGGCCGCAATCTATGGAAAGAAGCACTGATCCTCCCCCCACACTGGCATATCCCAGCTCTCCGCGGTCGCAGGCAGCCGCGTTCTGCCTTTGGGGATTTTTTTTTTTAATAACACTGAACAACTTGTAATAAAAGATCGCGCAGAGAGCGCGCGCCCAGGGCCTTCCTCGCGTGCTTTCTGACCGTAGCCATGGAGAGCTGGACAGCGCATCTGCCTGGGGAAGGTGGGGGACAATCAAGGGGTCCCTGGGGTGACACTGTTGTTTCCTTCCAAGGGCTTGTCCCCACCTGCTGTCTCATCGATATCCTCTGGGAGTGATTACTCAGACAGGGCCAGTGAAGTTTTCTGGGCTTAGAAAGGGGGTTTTTGTGCGGGGTTTTTTTGCGGAGGGGCTGCCCAAGCTCAACTTTTGATGCTAAATGCCGGGGTATCTGCTGCGTGGGAACGGGCAGCGCCTTAATGCTGCTGCCTGCACACCCGGCTCGGGGAGTTGAAGTGATGCACAACCGGCATGGGCACGACCCAGGGGCCTCTAGTCCCGGTACAGCGCTGGGCGGGACTTGCC
>NW_009188536.1:0-689 GCF_000690835.1 Fulmarus glacialis
TCAAAATCCTTGCGTACTGTAGATGGGGATAAAGTCCCTGTCGTACCCATAGAAAATATGCTGGGGAAGACAGTCTGGGTTACTCCTGCCTCGCGCTAGGGAAACGCCATTTGTGGGATTGCTTTTGCTCAAGGACCTGGGTGCACTTGGTGGGTAATGCGAAAGGATGGGGAAGTCCGATGTGTACCTCAAGGGGATTTGATTTTGGGTGAAAATAGCCAATGAACTGAATTGTATGATGTTAACTGCTATATAATACTGTATGTCGTCACTTCTATGGTTGCTATATGTCATATCATTGGTATTGCAGTAAGAATCACCCAGATTAATGAAGGATGAATTCTGATGAAACTAAGCAAAGTGCAACACTGATAAAACCAGACGAGCACAGCAATGATGAAACCAGAACTAGCTTCAAGGTGCAATAATCCAACACCGCACACCATCTCTCCTGCCCTGAAAGACTCTTATGACAGATGTGGTCCAAAGTCATGGACTAAATGAACTCAGTGGACATTTGAGAGGAATGTGAGACCTAGGCATGACGTAGATGATATAGAATAAGGGGTGGATACTGTCCTGGTTTTGGCTGGGATAGAGTTAATTTTCTTCTAGTAGCTGGTATAGTGCTGTGTTTTGGATTTAGTATGAGAATAATGTTGATAACACACTGATGTTTTAGTTGTTGC
>NW_009188537.1:0-2312 GCF_000690835.1 Fulmarus glacialis
TGCCCGAGCTGAAACGTGACCATAAATAAAGTAAATAAAAAGTGAATAGCCCCTTGTCTGGCGCTGCTCTGCACCGGGGAGGGAGAAGCGCTGGGCTCCAGGGTGCGTCTCAGCCGGAGGAAAACCTCCCCTTGACTCTGGACCCGGCTCCGGTTATTTTTTTTTTTTTTCCCCTCTCGCCCCCCGTACTGAACTGCCAAAAGCAGCGAAGAAAATGCTTACTCGGGGGTTTAAAACAAAGGCACTTTATCTCTTTTACAGCACTATTTCTTTGCGTCCCCATAGGCAGGCTCCTCCCCTGCGCTATGATAAACATGTGTCTTATAGGCATCCGCTGCTTGATTCGCTTACCCCGGGGACGGCCGATTCGAGGTCACTGGTATTTTGGGGCTTTGATGCAGCTATATCCTGAGACCGCTGGCACCAGGCGAAAAATGTAAACGGCGACGAGTAAATGTATTGGGCTCCAGTCTCCATCTCCAGAGAGGCCACGATGCCGATAGCGTTTCCAAATGGCTTGCTCATCTTCTCGGAAGGACTCGGATATTCACGGGACAGAGAGATGTCCCATCCTGGCGTTGGGAAGGGGAAACCCACGGGCTGCTCCCAGCAGAGCCGCAGGCATCGGGGCCGTAACCAGACCTGACCGCACCACGTGGAGGTGCGGGATGCTCCCCTTTTCCGAAGCTTAATGTTTTCCCGTATTTCGGTGATTCACCCACAGGGCAAAGCTCTGCGCGTGCCCTACCATAGCTGCAGCCGGTATGGGATTTCATTGCCATCTGCTTAAATAATGGCCAACCTCACCTAATTCTCCTATTTATAATTTGGTCGAGATAATAAGAAATCTTGTGGGTATCTCGGGCGTTCCCTCTCCCGAATATTTCCTGGGCTTTTTAACTTTCCCAGGAGCCAGGCTATCTGTAGGTGCTATCTGTGGGTGCTTTCTGAGCGTCCACACGGATTTCGGTGAAGGACGGGTGAGCATCCCGCTGGAAGTGAGGGGTGATGGTGGGAAGAGCCCTGCAGATAAGCATCTGGATCCTGCAATTGTTATCCCGAAAGGAGCAGCGGGAGGAGAAAGGTGGGGAGGAACAAGGGACGGTCCCGGTCCGGGGGGCAGAGAGGGGCCGAGTGCGGGCTCTCAGAGGACGGGACTGTTGCGGGGGGTGTTTGCAAACCGCTGCTGGGATGCGAAAGGAAAAATCCCAGCCTTGCTGTGGTACCTCGTCCCTCCCGGACACCTGCACGCCCTGGCCTGATCCAAACCCAGCTGGAGGCAAGTGCAGCCTTTCCACTGACCTCACTGGGGAAATATTCCCTCCCACCCTCCCTGTTTTTGCAGGAAGGAAAGGATTGGGGAACGAGAGACTGGAGGTGCAGAAGGATTTAAGGAAAAATGCATGCCCTAGGCTGCGGCAAAACGTGATGAACCTGTGTCTAAAAGCTTAGCCAGTCCCCACAGCCCTCTTGGGATTTCCCGATGAGCTGGCACCCCTTTTTTTCCACTGCCGAGACCCTACAAGGGCTCCTACTGAGATCGGGGCCGTCTCCAAGCCGGACACCTCTGGTTACAGGAGGTCTGGGGGTCAGCCCCCTCACACCTCAAAGCAAAAGCTTCAAATTCTCCCCCCTCACCCAAGACTGCCCTTTGGGACCAAGCGAAAGCGCTGGGCTGGGCTTCTTGTTAACCCCTCCCGACGAAGCTGATTCATGTCTCTGTTTAAACAGCTCACTCTGGGTGGTTTGGTGTGGTTTTTAGGAAATTATCGTGAAACGCTGGAAAAGCCTCATCAGGCAGCTCTGCCTAGCAATATTGCAACAGACGGATAGGACAGCCAGAGCTGGGGGTTCGTTACAGCGGGCAGGAATAGCAACCCCTAAATTATTCCTAGGGAGGTGCATTTGCACCGGTGGGGAAGCAGGTTGCACCACATGTGCGCTGTAAATCGGGCAATTCAGAAAATAAAGAGAACGTGACTCCCATCTTGCAAAGACACAGAGGGCAGAGTCCCTTTCCCAAACGGATGCGATCAGAGTCGTTGTATTACCGGCATCGCTGCAGCACCCAGGCTTGGGCGCAAGTGGGTGCTCCCCTTTGCGCCGGTGCTGCAGACCCCGCGCCCGACGCGGAGCCGGGGCGGCTCACCCTCTCGGCCCCTCTGATCCGCTGTGGCTACAGCGGGTGGGGGAGTCACTGTCGGCTACGCAAGACTTCTCTTTTAATTGCATTTTTGCATTGGCAGAATTTAAAACCGGCGAGGTCTACTTGACTCTTTAAAGGGCAGGGGCGGAAACGCGGCATCCCGCGG
>NW_009188537.1:2337-3603 GCF_000690835.1 Fulmarus glacialis
GCAGTGCTGGCACCGTCCTCCTCCTCTTCCTTCGGAGCTCTTCCCTGCCCTACTTCTCAAGCTTGCTTTATTTATTTATCACTTTTACTGATATCGGATGGCACCAAGAACAGCGAAGCCATGGGGTGACGGTGTAACGCCGCTCCTGGTGACGCCCCACTTTACCCGAGTAGCGAAGTCGGTAACAGAGCCCCATCCAAACCACAAATTCCCTCCTCGGCGATGATAAATGTCGCCTGCTGAAATTATAACTCCTTTATGATACGATCTGCATGTCTTCTGAAAAAGAGGGGTTTTTAATGCAAGACAGTACTCCTTTATTTATCCTCGGCAAATTCCCATCTTGGCTCATCAGCGCAGATTCCTACACCCCCCTCGTTTACGTACAAACCCACAAATCACTGGACGCGTCGTGACGCTGCAGCCTGAATCTCGGATACGATCTTGCTTGTACGTGTGTCTCGAAGTCCGTAGTGTTCGGGACTGACCTCCTGTGTAACTCGGGCTATAAATTTCACCCAGCAGTTTTGGCGCTGAGCGAGAATAACGTGTGTTTGAACTCTCGCCTGGCTTTAAAAAGGCATTCGGCCTTGATTAAAATACCTTAAAGGTGAAGAAGGACGATCTGTCTCAGGGTGAAACAGGCTACGCAACAGCCCGAGCCTTTCGTTGCTGGCACGAAGCGAGCTCCCGTTTGGCCGATGGGGCACACAGCTTCTTTCTTTGCGTAAATTGGCCCCTACGTTTATTACAGCCACAAACTGGGAAGGAAGGCAGGCTGAAGCTTTGCTGTTTCTGAATTCAAGTCGCGAGTCGTTCGTGGCAATCTCACGCTCGTGGCGCGCGCCGCGCGGCCGGCCTGCGAGCTCGGGGCTTCGGGGAGCAGAAGGGCCCCGTTGCTGCCCTGCCATCCCTGCGCCGTTGCTGCTCCGTCCTCCTAACCCCACTGCTCCATTTAGGGCTCCGTGGGATCCCGACCCCGTGAGCATTTTCCATGGAAACTAGGTGGAAAGCATCCCTGCAAGGTGCTTTTTTTCCGCACCTCCACCCTCCTGTCCTTGCTGTCCCAGATAATATTCCTCGCTTATCTGGGACTCGCTTATCCAGGACTTCACTTATCTAGAGGGTCTGCGCAACCCTCTCCGTGCCCCACGGCTGAACTGGCAGCACATGAGCAACCTCCGTGGCTCTCGGTGCCGAAGGGGAGAGAGCAAACCCCCCCCCCAGTCCCACAGCCCCGTGAGAACAGGCTCTCTGGTAGGAATC